>NW_004524753.1:3237294-3285548 GCF_000260255.1 Octodon degus | reverse complement strand
GCCATTGCTTGGCCAATGTGCTCTCTGTGAAAGCTTGAGAGAATGTTTTCTCTCCATGTGACTCTCCTTAGGCACACTCTACATCATCAATCATTTATCTGCATTTTTTCAAAGTTCTTTGGTACAAAGGTGCTGCATGGATGAGCTCATTTCAGCTGTTTGCAGGCTCATAAAAACCAAGGGTATGACTATTAGAGTTATGCTCAACCTAATCAAAACAAGCACACTTGGCCTACTTCGGTGATTTTGATGCAGTCTTTTGTTTTGTTTTCCCCTTGAGTGATAGCAGATGTTACTGATAAGACCTTTTCCTGGAATATAAAAGTATGAGTCTAATGTAACAGTAAATTTGGCTTGTGTTTATTCTTAGCAAACCTAATAGTCCTTTATGTGCCACATCTTTTTGACATACAGTCCTAACTACACTATAAAGTGAGCAGATCTTTAGATACGAAGTGTCAGCATGGTCACGTGCTTAGGTCACTGCTTCTGTACTCACACTGGGTACTTTATGTTCTACTACATGCACATGAAATCCATTTCATTGAGCTCCTATCTGTGTCACTGCTCCTTTTTACCGGTACCACTAAAAGGGAGATAAGCTTTGCAAAAGTTTTGCACAATAATTTCGTATGTCTGTTTTTGTGATTTTCTAGGAACATAGCACAGAATAAATCTTGTTTCTTTGTTGGACTTTTTCAAATAAAGACAATATTTTAAAACTGCTTTTGCATTGATGCAGTAGTAATTGTTGTAGTAATTCCATTTTAATCTGTTTAGAAAGACTGTTAATCCTGCTTTCTGTGTACTGTTTAACTTGTGCTACCTCCTGTTGCTTTGTATTTGAGGAATCTAGTTTCTTTTGGACATAAATCAGGAAGACCTGGGGGCTGGGGAGATGCTCAGTGGAATAAGTGCTTCCCTGGCAAGCGCAAGGGCCTGAGTTCAAATCACGGTTCCACCAGGAAAAAAAAAAAAAAATCAGGAAGATCTTATTGCCCAAATATTAGAAATACCTAATTCAGGAACAAAATATAATTATCTGCATAGTTCCACAACAAGTAAACTAAATGACACTACAATTCTTTTAAACTAGCCAGGCACAGTGGTACACACCTATAATCCCAGCACTCAGGAGGCTGAGGCAGGAGGATTGGTACAAGTTTCAGGCCACACTTCACTATATAGCAAGTTCAAGACCAGCCAGGAATATATTAGTAAGACCTTGTCTGAAATTAAAAAAAAAACAGGGCTGGCCAGATAGCTAAGCGGACTCTCAGTGGCCAGACTCGCCAGGGTTCAATCCCCGGCTGTCATGCCAGCCCCACTCCCACCCGCGGGGGCGCACTGAGGAGGCAGTTAAGACTGGGCGTGGTGGTGCGTACCTGTAATCCCAGAGCTTGGGAGGCTGAAAACAGGAGAATCACTGTGAGTCTGATATCTGTGGTGAGACCCTGTAGACCCTCTACTAAATACGTTAAAAAATTAAATAATAAAAGCAAAAGAAAACAATTCTTTTTTCTTTTAATTTTTTTTTTTTTTTTTTTTTTTGGTGGAACCAGGGATTGAACTCAGGCTCTTGCACTTGCCAGGCAAGAACTTATGCTACTGAGCTATCTCCCCAGCCCCAGAAAACAATTCTTTTAAACCAAATTCTGTTTTAACAGAATAATACTCTCTTTACATGCTTCTACCCAAGTAACCCATTAAAAGTAGGATTTATTTCTGGTTAGCAGCTCTTTCTGCCTCTCATCTCGTAATAAACATAGGTGTTGTTAACTCATCATTTCTCACCAGTGCTTACTCAAAAAAAAATCTAAAGTTTTTTTCTTTCGTTTAAGCTCTTGAGACCTAAAGAAAATAAAACATTCTTCCACTCACATTATGACAGAATTGAATCAAAGTAGCACTATTCTTCCTCTTTGGAGAACCAGGTTAATTTGTAACTTGTAGTCCCATGTTAACCATACTTCTCTCAAAGCAAATTTCAAAGTTAAAGAGGCATGTCAGTTTATCTAGGCAGCATACAGGTTTATCTATGAATTTGTGCTTTCTAGTTAAGGTTTTGTAAAATACAGAATGTGGTGCTAAATTTTTAAATTTCTTTAAAATCTCAAACATAACATCTCTCTCATTGTCTAAAAGGAATAAAATATTAGTAAAAAACAATAGATGATAGAATCTCAGCATTAATATTTTTATCAAAAAGTTTTTTATGATTGTCAAGTTGGAAGACACTCAAAATACATACCTTCATTAACCAGAAATGCATTCCAGGAGCAAGGAAACATGGTATGGTAGCACACGTCACTACTGATCTGTTCTTTACTATAGAGAAATTGTGTAGCCAGTTTTAATCATCATCAGAGTTTCTGTTTCAAAATAGGGCAGACAGTAATTTTAGGAATAAGTTTTAAAATGCAAGTATAATGTATGTATTTTCTAATTCTGCTTTTAATGTATTATATAACATTTTGTTGACACAGTCTTTATCCTTTCAGTTCTGTTTTATTTGAAATTGGGAAACTTTGCAAAGAATTCTTTCATGAAGGCTTAAAGAAAATGAAAAACTCTGGGAATATGAAATATGTATTCACTTTATTTGCTTATTTAGGGTAGTTAATGATAGAGAAGAGGAAAAATTGCATTTAAATTTAAATATAAATTTAGTGTCACTGAATTTACAGCTCTTGTTAAGGAGGGAAGTTGGTGGGAAGCTCTGGTTTTAATCCCCAGCACTCCCCACATGCAAAAATGCACATGCACGATCAGGGGAGAAAATAAGAAACTGAAAGAATGTACTAGAAGGTGATTGTATATGTGTGTGTGTAAGTACTTGGATATATTAGCACTCTACTTAAAAGAATTTAGAACAGTAATATTAAAATCAAATGAGAGGTTTGTGTATCTTTAGTCTGTCTGTAGTGTTCATGATGAAAGAGGTATATAGTGAAATAAGGAAAGTTGTCACCTTTCTGTGGGCAAGTCTTTAACATATAGCACACTTTCTGATATCTCTGCATAGTCTTCAATATAGGAACAGTGGATTAAATTATTTCTTTTGTGTTCCTCTTAACTATAGTAATGCATGATTTTACACTTTAAGATATCATCTGTGTGTTTCATAGTAAAGGATAGTGTTTCACTTTTTTAAAAAGTTCTTATTTTGGTCACTTGATAGTGACTACAATCTGTGTTACTTGAGTGAAACATTTTCCTTCCCTGCACTTCTCCCTCTGTTAACCTGGAATGCAGACTGAGTTCTTCAACACTAGGTAAAACCTGATAACCTGAGCTTTCTCAGGGCACCATTTCTGAATAGCAGTTAACTGAATACCATTTTATTTGAGATGTTATAACACAACTGTTGGGTGTAGATTCTCATGGCTTTTTTTTTTTTTTTTTTTTCCAAGGTTGAAGAGGTGGTACAAAACCATATGACTTACTCATTGCAGGATGTAGGTGGAGATGCCAATTGGCAGTTGGTTGTAGAAGAAGGAGAAATGAAGGTAATCCCCATTGAAATGTTACATATTGCTAAGTGCAGCTTTATTTTTGTGATATTGTTATTACTGTCAATAAGAATGAAGATTACATTTTCAGATTACTTTAACATAAATTCTGAGAGGGCTGACCAAATAGCTCAGCACATTAAAGCACCTGCAAGCAGGCACAGAGGCCTGAAGTTCACTCCCTGGTGCTGCCCCCGAGGGCATGCTGAGATGGCAGTTGAGACTACTGGGTGTAATCCCAGCACTTGGGAGTCTGTGAACAGGAAAATCGCTTCAAGTCCGATCTAGTAATGAGACCGTGAATACCCTGTAGACCCTTTCCTAAAATGCAGAAAAAAATAAATAAATAAAAATAAGTTCTGAGCTTCCATGTGAGACTAAGACCCAAGACTTATGTGGATTCTTTGAACAATTCTCAGTAGGACTTTGATAATGTCATCCAAACAAGAAATGATGAGCCAGGAATAGTGGCACATACCTGTAATTCCAGTGCTTGGGAGGCTGCAAACAGGAAGATCAGTAGGAGTCCCATCAGTGTAATGAGACCCTGAAGACCCTGTACTAAATACATTAAAAAAAAAAAAAAAAAAAAAGGTGGGGAGAAAAATAAAATTAATCAAAATGATCCTGAAAATAAAAATAAATATAAGTAATTCTGAAAGAATTCAGTAAATGAAACCCTATATAACTTTGTGAAGATGGTTCAGAAATAAATCCCAGAAAAGACAGCAAAAACTTACGCAAGGAAGTATAAAAGGAGGGCGAAAGAGAGCCATTGTTGCACATAGTACAGTCTTTGTTTCCAAAGGAAAAGGAAAGATAGTAGACCAAGAGACCTCTAGAACTGTGAAATCTCTCAAGCTGTTGTACAACAAAAGGAAAAAACAAACTTGGTTCCATTCATAATAGCAAGGACACAGTGGTAGTAAAGTCGCTGACCAAGGTGCTGTGGAGGGAAATTCAGACAGTTGTGGTGAGATAGAAACGGTGAGGAGTCTAAAGGTGAAGTCACAGGTTTTAGAGCTTCATCTGGTGATAGAAATGAGGATTGGGAGATGGTAAACGTGACAGTGGCCCTAATCTTTTTTTTTTTTTTTTTTTTTTTGTGGAACCGGGGATTGAACTGAGGCCCTTGTGTTTTCCAGGCAAGCGCTTATCCCACTGAGCCATCTCCCTGGCCCAGTGGCCCTAATCTTGCAAGAGATAAGGAAATATAAAAACTAAAACAAAGATGATTTGGCAGATTTATTTCCAGAGGAACCTGGTCTTGAGCTTGAGCATGCTTGAACAGGATTTGATAAAGATGCTCCTTGGGCTGATGAGATTGCATGTTGAGTAACAGTTTGCAACATGGACTGGGTAGATTAAAGGGAAAAGATTTACTGACCCTGTTCAACACAGTTATGCCCAAAGAAGTGTTAATTTTCTGTAATGCTATATACCCTTCAGAGTTTGGAAAGGAGAAGGTGAAGGAAGAGCAAGTTCAAGGACATTAGAGGTACTAAGAATCCCTGCAGATGCTGCTGAAGAACATTGGACCTCTAGAGAAAAACTAAAGAGATTATCAGTTCAAATAACTGGAAGTACACTGTGCAGCAGTGGTCTGTGATTCTCCTGAAATAGCAAGTAAAATTTATGAGGATTGCGATGGCTAGAATTTGAAAGTAATTGTTCTTTCATAAAACTAAGGAGGTGGTGGGTCCAGCAGTGTAAATTCCAGAACAGTTCCCCCCTGCTGCAGTAGGGACATCAGCAGTGAGGTTGCTAGGGAGGAGACTGACTATGAAGGAGTCACAATATTCTACAGAAACTAAAAAGAAAAAAATGCTTGGACATGGATGTTGAAGCATATTTAGCTTCCTCTAATGGAGATGAAGAGAGAAGAGGAGATCCGTACATGGTAACGATGGAGTAAGTGAGGAGATGATGGGGAAACTGAAGTGAGAGGAGGGTGAACAGATTAGAGCTGCTAAATACAGTCAGCTTTTGCAGGTTATTCAAGAAAGAAAAAAAAGGCAAGCAAAATGATAAAAAAAAAAAGTGTTTCCAGCTCTTACAGAAAGTGCAGAAAAATTAATGAACTGGTCTTTTGGAAGCAGTTTTTAGAGACAAACAATAAAAAAAGTTGGAAAAGAAAAAGAAGGCTCTTTTTTTTTTAAACAATGAACACAGATGGAGAGGGTCCGGGTCCTCAGTAGAATAAGCGCTTGCCTGGCAAGTGCAAGGGCCCGAGTTCAATCCCTGGTTCTGACCAAAACAAACCAAAAAACAAAAAAAACCACAGATAGAGAAAATCCAGCAAAAATGTTGCTGCATAGTAGTAGCTCAGTGGTAAGGGTGAAAATATCCATCTGTGCAACATAGGTAGGTTCTCAGTCACAGAGGGCTCTTATGGGCCGGCCAGGTAGCTCAGTGGATGAAAGCACCTGCTTAGGCTGATGCAGAGACCAGGGTTTGATCCCAGGTGTGCCGTGCTGGCCCTGCCCCCAGGGCACACTGAGATGCCAATTGAGACTGGGCGTGGTAGTGCAGGTCTGTAAGCCCAGCACTTGGCAGGCTGAAAACAGGAGGATCACTACAAGTCTTATTTGTGTAGTGAGACCCTGTAGATCCTGTACTAAATACATTAAAAAAATAAAATGTTAAAAAAGAAACAGAAGGCTCTTGCTATAGCTTCCAGTAAAAATTAACTTCCTGTGATGTGGATTTGAATGGCCTGTCCTTTGCTGAAAAAGTTTTTAAAAACAGGTTTAAAGAAAACAAAAATCAATGAAATCTGGAAAAAAAAAAAAATAGTACATGTTCAGAGGAAGAAATTAAAATAGACCAAAAGCTGAAATGGCTTTGCTATGATGGATGAGGAAGAACACAGCAAGAATCTCTTCAATTCAGCAAGATTGTGGAGCACCAAAATCTTAGCAAAAAGAAACAGCTTATGATAGACATAGACATTAGCAAATGCTTTCGAAGTAAATGTTAGCCATGCATAATCTCAGGCAGTATATGCTTCTCACAGATCTTAATTTCAAGCAAAGAAGCTATGAAAGCTTGAGAAAGCCTGGCAAAGAGAACAGAGAGGTGAAGAACTTCCTCAGGTAGTAAAGAAAAAAGAAAGTACAAAGGCATCACAAAACAAGTCCATTGATCCTGCCAAGTCAGTGCTAGTTAAATTTATCAAAAACAACAGTTTGAAGCAAGAAAAAAGACTAGAGTCAAGCAACTATGTGTTGTTTCTTTTCAAAGTAAGAATGTGTTCTTCTCAAGTACATGGAGACAGCAGGAGGGAGTTTGGTAATAAAGCCAGCATTTCACCTGAAAAATCCTTTAGACCCTAGTACATTTTTTAATATGCATATACCTAATTGTAGATGGTTCATAGGTTTGTACTATGCATTTCCACAGCTTAATCACAATAAAAATGTAAGGGCTGGTGAGATAGCTCAGCAGACCTGTTTGGGCAAACACAGGGACCAGAGTTCAATCCCCAATACCACATGCCTTGCTGGCTCCATGGCACACACCTGTAACACCAGTACTGGGGAGGCTGAAAACAGGAAGATCACTACGAGTCTGAGCTGCATAGTGAGACCCTATACCGAATACATAAAATGAAAAAGAATAAAAATAAATAAATAAAAGCTACTACATACAATTGAAAAGCACCAGATACTGAGAAAGAAGCTATCTTTTTCTTTTCTTGTATTACTTTTACTGGCTTCTTTACAAAACCATTGTGTTTTGTCTCAGCCATGGAGAAAATGGAGTTTGGGGGTTAGCTGTAACAGCACAGTTAGCTGATGGCTATTTCCTTTTGTCTTATACTTTAATACCCTGAGTATTATACCCAGATGTCACTTTGCTTCTCTTCCTCTTTGGTCTGTACCTCACTCCTTGTCCTTTCTCTCAGTGAAATGATTTTCTTCTCTCTCATTTGATGTCTGGTTATCTAATATTGTTGCGATCCTTAAAATAGAAAAAATAGAGAATAAGAACAAGAGGTGGGAGATACAGAAACAGTGTTGAATTTTAGTTACCTCATGCCCAAAGCCCTATGCTAAAGATATATGGGTATTTAGTCAGACCACTCTAAGCTAAAATTTTACTTGAAAAAAGAGGATATTGACATTTTTAGAAGATGCTGTACTTGGTTCCATCTAGTCATGTAGTGAATGAAGAATGGACGTAAGTGCAGTATAAAATTAGCTAAGAGTATTCTGTGGTTTGAAGTAGTGTTTTACAGTGAGGAAAAACATTTGAACTCCATCTGGAAATGGAAACAAGTTTGTGACAAAGATGAGGTTGAGATCACTTAGACAACAAATGATAGCAGACATGTGAAAGCAAATTTTCTATTCAAGATTTTTTGCCTAGGCCATGTTGACCAAAATTATTTTTGGTAAATGGCATACATACTGATGCTGAGATTTTCTCTCTTCTTAGACAGAGAACACTTAACATGTAAGAAAGGCAAACAAATGAGCTACCAGAATGTTAGCTATAATTTGATAAGCTAACTGGCTTTAGGTCATTGTCACAAAAGCTTGCTAATGTGTCAGCCCAGAATTAAACATGATGCTGCCCGCATAGCTAGATAGTCATAGGTCCTTCCTGGGCATAAGATTCCAAAGCAGACCAAGAGGACACAAAGAAGACTGTCAGGTAAGCCTGCCTTTTTCCTCCTTGTGTATTCACCATTCAGTCAAATTGGGAATGAGAAAGTGAAGGAGTGAAGATGAACAAGGAATAATATGGTCTAGATTAAGTCTTATCCACCTGGATTGAGGTGTAGAAAAAAGTGTTTCTATGGGCCAAAATCATTAGAAAGAAACTGCAGCTAGATTATGGACAGCATAAAGCAGCCCACTAAGGAGCATAGCAGTAGGTTAGCTACTGCCTGCAAAGCATCATTTTAGGAAGATTAAATAGATAGGAAAGAAACTAAAGATCAAGGCCACCATTCCAGGAGTCAGGCACAAGGAAATGAAAGCCCACCTTGAACAGGTAAGCAAGGATGCAAAAGTCTGCTTTCTGGATGCCTTCAGAGATTCGGTGTAAGCTTAATCACTATGTGTAGTGGGAGGATGGAAATCGGAAGACTAGAACTTCCAGTTTGGGCCATTGTTAAACTGGTGGTTCCCATAATGTGAATAAAAAGCATTGTAATTTAGCAAGACAGACTGTGAAAGAGAAACTATGTGAAATGCCTGATTTTGTCTGGCTTCATAAATTGAAGGCACATTCACCCTGTGATAGCATCCTTGATTTCTTAAAAGAATTTATCACACAGTTCTATGAAATACAGAACTAAAATTTGGAAAAATAATTTTATTCAGCACTGATAGTATATAGCTTCAATATTTAAAGCATGTGTTTATAATCTCTTTGCCATTTTAGTTTTCCGTGTCTGATTCAACAAATATTGAGTGCCTACTGTGTTTCTAATTCTAATTCTGTTCTAAATAAAACCCTAGGGATTTAGCGTTGAACAAAGCAGCTTAAATTAGCATCCTTCATTCTTCTAGGCTTAATTTAACTTTTTGAGTATATTAAATAATTTTTTAGAATATTTGGTAAATAATAGCTAGTGTATTTATTGAAATTGTCCTACCAATTTGATTTAAAATTGTCTCATTGCTATTTGTTTATCAATAAAATTATGGGAAAAAATAGCTAGTGTAATACATTTATTTAGAATTTGTATTCCATTCACTATTATACATGTTTTTCATAGTTGACATTTACCTCTGATTTGTCTTTTGAGTACTTTTTGTAGCCAAGTATGGGGATTACCCAGCACTTGGGAGGCAGAATCAGGAGATAATGAGTTTGAATCCAGCTTGATATACACAGCAGGTTCAAGACCAGCCTGGGCTATATAGCAAGACCTTGTATGTTGAAAAGAAAATAATAAAAAGGAAAAATTTTTTTGTTGTCCATTAATTTGAAATTTTTCTCTGAGCAAAACTTACATTTTCATAAGTAAAAGAAAAAGCATGGGGCTAGGGAGATAGCTCAGTAGAGTAAGCACTTGCCTGGCAAGTGCAAGGTCCTGAGTTCAATCCCAGGTACCACAAAAAAAAAAAAAAAAAAAAAAAACCTATGTTCAAATATATACTTTAAAATTTGTACTTTAGGGCTTTGATTTTTCAAACAGCTAATTTTTTTTTTTTTTTTTTTTTTTTTTTTTTTTTTTTAGGTATACAGAAGAGAAGTAGAAGAAAATGGGATTGTTCTGGATCCTTTGAAAGCTACTCATTCAGTTAAAGGTGTTACAGGACATGAAGTCTGCAATTATTTTTGGAATGTTGATGTTCGAAATGACTGGGAAAGTAAGCTGTTATTAATACATTTTAATCTTTTACTGTTTTATATTTAATAGCAAACTCAACCTTGTTTTCTACATCTGATCTATACTTTACAAAGTTGACATAGGAAATATCCTGAGGATCATGTATCTTTGATTGATTGCAGTGTGGGGAATTGAACTTTTGGCCTTGTACATGCTTGAAATGGATACTACCTCTTGCCTACATCCTCAGCCCCATACATTTTGTTCAAAATGCTTGCCCGTGTACTATGTCTACTGTTTTGTTTCCATGTTTAAGTTCTAGATAAATCTTCCAGGGGTCAAAAGTTATTCTCAATGTATATTTCTCTTAGACAGCAAGTTTCATAAATGCAAATACTTCTGAACATCAGAAGATGTTTATTATTGGTAGTTTGGCATTCCTGTTTCACACATGCAAGCCCCTAAGTGGAACAAGTTTAACTTTACTAAACTAGGAAGAAGAATGAGCTGTTACATTTGGGATTTATTTGACCCTGAGTAATGTAGCAGTGATTAGAATTGCTTTCTTGCTGTAAAAGATGAATACTGGGCCAAACAAAGTGAGATTTCCATCCTGGTGATCTGACTTCACAGCCACCATCTGCAGAGTGAAAGTAGATCTGTAGCTCGGAGGTGAACTAGCTTCCATTTGCATTTAGCTTAGGTGGGGTGGAATCTTGTTCCTTTTTCCCATA
Organism: Octodon degus; assembly: GCF_000260255.1. Taxonomy (NCBI): domain Eukaryota; kingdom Metazoa; phylum Chordata; class Mammalia; order Rodentia; family Octodontidae; genus Octodon; species Octodon degus. The sequence continues at coordinate 3,275,013 of NW_004524753.1, read as the reverse complement.
AAGTGCAGTTGTAATTGACTTTCAACATAAATAACTTCAGCACTTTCTAGGAAAAGGCTGTGGTATCTTTGGCTCCTAATATTTTTGTCTTCATTTCAGCAACTGTAGAAAACTTTCATGTGGTGGAAACATTAGCTGATAATGCAATCATCGTTTATCAGACGCACAAGGTAAATAGTTTCATCATCTATCCAAAAGGTGCCAGTGTAATTCAGACTCTGACATAGAATAAAATTTGACAGGAATATAGATGATTGAAAGACTATTAATTCATGAATATTGTGTATTTGAAAATTTTGTCAGTTCATGTAGAGCAGAAAATTCTGGCAAGAATCTAAAATACAGTCTAAAAACAAGCGTTCAAGCTTCATATTCTTTATGCACAGTGTAAGTCTAGGAACAGCCTTCAGAAAACTGTTTACTACTCTATGTCTATGCTTTGTAGTTATTACATTATAGTTACCAGTTGTACTTCCTGTGACAGCAGTAATAAAGGTCAGGAAACATGTAGCATTAGCCTGTGTTGACACTAAGTGATATGAAAGTGATCTAAGTGAATTAACTCGCACCAAGGAAAGTTGCTGATCATAACCTCTGAGACATTGGTCCTAAACTAGAGCACACATACACTGTGACTTATGAACTATGCTTCATTTCACCAGGTAGGTACTCAAGAAATGTACAGTAGAAATTGTGTGATCCCAAAATTGGTTTTGGAATTAATATGAAATCTAAAATTTAATGTTAAACTATCTATTGATTGGGCCAGAGAGATAGCGCAGCAGCATAAGCACCTGCCTGGCAAGCACACGGTCCTGAGTTCAATCCCTGGTACCACAAAAAAAAAAAAAAGTATAAATTGATTGCCCTGTATTTGTAGTAAAGACAAATCATCAATAATTTAGAATCAAAAAAACTGTTACCTGAACATAATTGTTCTGGGAACACCCTGAATATATAAACAGTAGGTAAACAGTAGGTAGAGAAGAGATTTCAGTATTAGGTTTGAAAGCTAAAATTATTAAAATAACATGTCATATATAACAAAATTTAAGTTAAAATTACTTGCTGGTTCTTTAAATGAACAAATTGCTCTGGAATAATGTTTTCTACAAAATTAAATGATACTATACAGTATATTTCTGTTTAAATTTTACTTCTTTTATAATATCCTTAAGAAAGCTGCTTGTCTCCTGATGTTTAAGTCATTCTTATTGTAAGCCTTGTAGATATGTATTCATGATTCCTTTTTTTCCAAATTCAGGACCTTAGGTAGATAGACCAGTACTCTGCCACTCAGCTTCACCCTAGGCCTGGTTTGGTTTGGTTTGGGCAGAGTCTTGTTAAATTACCCTAGCTGGCCTCAAATTCATAATCTTCCTGCCTTGGTCAGCCGTGTCGCTGGGAGACAGGTGTGCCCCACCGTGTCTGGCTCCTTCTGTTTTTCCTTCATGATTGAGATAAGGTCCTGCTGTGCTCTCCAGCTGCCCTCACCCATCCGCACTCTCTTACACCTGGGCTGTGAGCATAGCACTGCACTAGTCCCTTCTCGAAGTGGAGTGGAGCCATTGCGTTTGTGTCACTTCACATGCGCTTGCCTAATACTGCTTTAATTTAAAAGATGAACCATTTTATTTTGCAAATGGTGTATTTGGTGGTGACATTGAGTTATTGGCTATTTATTGCACTCAGTAATCAAAAAACCTCATAATAAAGGCTAAGATCAGTTCCATGTGCCAGATGCCCACGTAAAAATGACTTTAAAAAGATAAAATTTTATTTTTATTATTTAAAAGAAGGTAGTCTCAGTTATCAGAGACCTAAGTTACATGTCTTTTCCACACGTTTTTCTGCATGTACTTTAATGTTGAAATGTTTCATCTAATGATTTTGAATTCTTTCCAATATGTTATAAGGAGTCTTTTAGTCTCTATAGAACATTACACTGTACTGTGAAGATGGGGAGCAGATCAGAGTTTCTGTTTGGGGTTAAGATGAATTTCAGAAATAGATATTAGTGATGGTCACATAGCATTGTAATATAATCAGTGCCACTGAGCTGAACATTAAAAAAATGGTTAAAATGGTAAATTTTCTGTAATTCAAAAGAAAAATTAGACTATTAGTCCTTTGATTCTGTTGTTCTGAAAGCCATTGGTAATGCATATTAATTAATCCTTTGGTATGTGTTATCTGATGCTTTCCGTGTGAAATTTGACAGTTTTTATCTTCAAAGACACTTAATTCGTTTTACACTTGTTTTGGTTTTGATCCTGTGTGACATTTGCATAAAAAGTAATTCAGATTTTCAGAAGTTTTAATTTTTCCACAGAGGGTATGGCCTGCTTCTCAACGAGATGTACTTTATCTTTCTGCTATTCGAAAGATACCAGCCTTGACTGAAAATGACCCTGAAACTTGGATAGTTTGCAATTTTTCTGTGGATCATGACAGTGCTCCTGTAAGTACAGTGTAAAGCTACATACACAGTACAGGGCAAAGCGGGTAAATACTCCCTTCCTCCAGACAAAGGTACTTGGTTTGATAATGTTTCTTGGTTTTTGCATCATGTTAGATTGATTGTAGAACATTGTTCTGCTCATGTATTGTCTGAGCCCAACAGTCAGGGCTGAGAACATCCCACCAGGGTTGTCTTCTGTTCGAGTTTTGGTCAGGTAGCTGAAAGGGTAGCTGGAATCTGTAAACTACTTACCGGTTACCTCTCAAGCTGTTATTAAGTACTCCAAAACTAGTTTCTGCTTTGATTTAGCTTCACTTAGAGGGATAATCCTGGTGTCAAATCAGTTTTGTAAGTTATTATTTATTGGTGCTTATAAAATTTTGTTGGATATCTTGATAAGAGCTATGGTTTTGATTAAACTAATATAGTATTAGGCCACTAGAAGTTACAAAATGGTGACTATCTGCTACACTGGTACACTTTTGTTTTTATTTGCTTTGGCAGCTAAACAACCGATGTGTTCGTGCCAAAATAAATGTTGCTATCATTTGTCAGACGTTGGTAAGCCCACCAGAGGGAAACCAGGAGATAAGCAGGGAAAACATTCTATGCAAGATTACCTATGTAGCTAATGGTATGTATGCTTTGTTTTGAAAATTTTGTCCAGATACCTTTTTAAATTTTTTATCCTTTAGAGAGAATTTGGAGAAATGTATATCAGAATTTGGGGAAGACTTCTAAAATACTCATTAATTTTAAAATTAATAGCCTTAACTTTACCTACCCTAAGACAGGTGCATGAAATTTCTGAAGCTGGGGCTGAAAGGGTGATTTTAAAACTTCGTCTCTGGGTCACTATCACATGTGTGTTTTAAGAACCATTCTGTTATATATTTGCTTGATAGAATGTATTTATAACTAAGAATAGAAACAACAGTAGAGAAATAAGTTTTTCTTTTGTTTTTGTCAGGCATTTAGTTTTTTGGATCACTGCTCTGAGTCCTCAGTAGCTGGTACTGTTGGACTCTTTTTCATCTGTTGGGTCCTTACTACACCCATTTGCATCTGCCTTGTCATTGCAGTTGCTTTAATCAAATACTCAGTTCTATAAAATTCTTAAAGAAGGTCCTCAAGATAGTTCAGCTGGGGGGGCCGGGGAAATGGCTCAGTAGACTAAGCGCTTGACTGGCAATAGCAAGGATCTGAGTTCAATCCCTGGTTCCGCAAAAAAAAAAAAAAAGATAGTTCAGCTGACTAAAATGCTTGCTTAGGCAAGCTCAGGGACCTGGGTTCATCCCCAGCACCACATGCCGTGCCAGCCCCACTCCCTGGGTGGGATGAGCTGGCCAGAGTCCGGGCATAATGGTGCATGCCTGTAATCCCAGCGCTGGGGAGGCTGAAAGCAGGAGGATCATGAGTCTAAGCCTCGTAGTGTTACCCTGTAACAACCAAATACAATAAAAAATAAATAAGTAAAATGCTTGAACAATGCTACCCAAGTAAGTTATTATTTAATTATATAGACATTGATGAATAAATCTAGCTTAACTAGCTTAGCATGTTGCTGTAGGAATATTTCACATCATTTAGGGAACCAGAAACATTTGTGAAAGATAATAAATGCTTAAAAAAAGATAATAAATGCTTTTTTATTTACTGTCTGATCACATCTGGTCAGTTATTGTTAAGGAATCAATAGTTGTAATTTTAAGGCATGCTAAGTATTCTGCTATGAGGAATTTTTAAAGGGCAAAGGAATAAATATAGAGCATTATATCTTAATATAATTAATTTTTCTTTATCTTACAGTAAATCCTGGAGGATGGGCACCAGCCTCAGTGTTAAGGGCAGTGGCAAAGCGAGAGTACCCCAAATTTCTAAAACGCTTCACTTTTTATGTGCAAGAAAAAACAGCAGGAAAACCTATTTTGTTCTAGTATTAACAGGTACTGGACACTGAATTCAGTTGTTGAAAGTAGTTGCTATTCTTTCATGCATGCTTCCAGATAATAGGATTGTAGTTTGTTGCCTTTAAAACTTCCTTCATTATTTTTTCCAACAAATAATATTTAATGAAATTCTACCAGGACAGAGCTATAGAATTTAAGAAGTTCAAATCCCCTGGGTTCTTTCCTTTTCCCAAAACCCACTGTTGTTCTTGGTGTGTATTCTTGCAGCCCTTTCAGTGCATACTGACATATTTTGAGTGTTTTAAAAAGTGTATTTATTCCATTTACTATTTTGCAACTTTTTTCACTTAGCAGTAATCTTTACTGTCTTCCAATATAAACTATAAAACTATCTCATCCCTTAAATATCTGCTATATGAATGTTGCAGAATTTATTGACCTGTCCCATAACACTTGAGTTGCTTCTATAGATTTACTGTCAACTAATGATAACACTGAGCATTGTTATGCAAAGAGATGGAATCTTTAGGTTTTTTAAGTGATACATTAACATGTTTCAGAACTTTAAAATGTATCCCCTCATTCACATATTTTGTCCACCAGTGTTTTATAATGTTTGTATATTACACCCATGAGAGCAGCACTTAGACTACAGCGTTGCCTTTTGTGCCTGTGACAAGACATGACACATGATTCACTCTTGGCCTGTCCAGGTTTTTTCAAATCAGAACTTTGGTTCAATTATTGACCACAGTTACCAACGCTAAGATTTTTGTCAAACTTCACTATTTGGGTAGTGGAAAATCTGACCGTAGAGCCATTTGACAACTGAGTTATCACTATAGATTGAACTTCTTTCTGATAGAGATCCAAATTCAGACTTTAACAAATAGTAAAAAATTTTGGTAACCCAAAACAGCGTTTTGTTTTGTTTTTTTCTTTTCACAGAAACTTTGAAAGATTACATGGTCAATGTGGATCCTCTCATTGAAACCCTAGGAAAGTTCGCACTCTTAATTGTGATGCAGGAGATACACTAACTTTTGATAGTGCATCTAGAGAAATTTTATAAAGAGTTAAGGAGGGCTGGCAAGATAGCTCAGTGGAGCCGGCCAGAGTCCAGGCATAGTTGCACACACCTGTAATCCCAGCGCTGGGGAGACTGAAAGCAGGAGGATCACCACAAGTCTGAGCTGCATAGGGAGACCCTGCAACAACCAAATACATTTTTTAAAAAAGTTAATGAGGTCTAAACATGTTTTAAATATGTCAGAACTTAGACAAGGGATCTGAGCTTGTTCGTTTATTGTGTAAGACAAACTTCTCTCCCACAGTTTGAGTAAATTTCTTAAGTTCTTGATTAATGGTATTATATAGTATGGTTTTATTGATGATTAAAAAGAAAATACCAGTTGATGGGATTAAAAAACCAGAGATTTCTGGTTATACATTGTTCTTTTGATTTTTTTTTCTTATTTTCAAAATACTTCTTTATAATTTATCTTCCTTTCTTAGGGAATACACTTCAGGTATATGTAGTTAATAATTTTAACGCTAAATAATTTTACATTTCTAAAGATGAAAAGTCCTTAAAAGAATTTCAGTAGACCATTTGTCCATTTGTATACTCCATGGGTGGGAAGACCCCATGGTAGTCTTGCAGCTGATCATGTTAAGCTGAGGTTTTCACTTGTCTTCTTTTCTGCAGTGACTGAAGCAAGGCTGTGTGACATTCCATGTTGGAGAAAAAAGAAAAAGTTAAATGCCCTAAGCTGGAACATAGGATCTACAGCCTTGTGACTCGACACCCTGGGCTTGTGTACAAAAATGAAGAGCTACTGCAGTAGTAAAGCTGAGCACCTAACACTAGCTGTCTCCCAGTAGATCTCCCGCTCAGCATGTGCTGTAGATACATGTACCACTACATGTGTGTGGCTATGTTTTTATTTGCTTGCTCCTAGAAGAGGAAAAAAATCAACACTCACTCTCAGCTAGGAATTGATGCTTTAATTTTGGGGAACTTTTTCAAAATTTTTAATTTACTGTGATTCATTCTAAGACCCTCCATGCTATCAGGTTTTGTGCACAAAAGCAAAGCACAAAAGGTGGGATGCACATTTTCTGTGTGCCAGTGTCCAGATGGGGCTTTCTTCAGGTCTACGGGCAGCCTGTGTCCAGAATTTTTTTACTTTTTTGCTTTGTATAATCATAGAATTTATTGCTGCTGATTTCTATAACAATTCATGTTGTGTAAGTGTCTTAATGACTGAGGGCTGTCAGTAACCTGTGCTTTTACCTTTTCTGTCATCTTACTCCTATGAAGAACCTTGGTTCTGATGGAGAAAGAGTGAAAAGCTTTACCTCCCCGGATATCTTTATATTTCCATTGTATTTTTTAGTTGTATATTGTGTTCTACAGACTTCTTGTTGTTGTCATAAACACAGTTGATAATTCTTAAATTGGCTCTGCCTGCCTCTAGACAGAAACATCTATACAGATTCTGTGGGTATTGAATGCTTTCTGGTAATATGGTCACAATAAAATGAGCTTATGTTTTTCTGAAATTGATAACAAAATACACAGTATACTTGTTCAGGTAAATAGGCCTGTTTGAATTCGACATTTGATTCAATGTATGTATCTAGTATTCTGTAACACATATTTGCTTACCCTAGTTTGGGTCCATTTAAAAGATACATTGCAAGGTATACACAGAAAATCTGAGCAGTTGCTCCTATTTGCCTCTTGATCACAGATTTCAACAGCCCAGAAAAGGACTCCACTTATTCCAGCTTTCCTTAGTCGCTGTAAGAACTCAACATGTAAAATGTCTTTTTTAGTTTTAGTCCTCTGAAAAACTTTGAAGCATGGAGTTGAGGCAAGGAATGGTACTCACTGAAGTCAAAATGACTGCCCACTTCAAATCTTCATTGTGTGTACACACCAGTGTATTTATATAAGACAGAGGCATTTTGTAGATGCTTTGCTGACTAATTCATCTCTTTGGAAACACAGAAATCAGACCCATTTTGTAAACAGAAAATCATGTCACATAAAACATGTCCTATATATGTTCCATTTGGCTACATGGCAATGGAGTCTTAAAGATGAATGCAAGGTGATAATTTAATGATGGGATTAGCCTGATCACTTAGTAATGCAGAATCCTGGAAGTGAATTACTTGCATCAGATGTAGTGATATTTATTATTCTGTACAGAGAGAAAATATGTAGAAAGCATACACTTACTTTACATGCACGTGGATTTCATGCTCCATAAATCTTTTCTATTTTTTAATTTACCTTTCTCTAAATGATGTGCATGGAATATGCCTTATTACAGAGAAATGCTATTCATAATCTGACTATGTGGAAAAGTGCCTACATGGTGGTGATGCTAAACTAACAAGGCAAATAAGACAAATTATCATACCAGTTTACTACTTCACCAGTTAACATTTTATATTGTGATGTTTGGAAAAAAAAAAAAAGTTTATACCTCAAATGTGTATTTTATTTTACAGTCAGCTGTGGGATTGGGCTGGGACAATGGGAGGGCTTGGGAGGGCAGTTCATTCACTCATAGGGGTGAAGGGAATCTTCAGGATAAGTCTCTGCACCCACTGTGTATCTGTTTGCCATGTCTGGTAACATCGTGAAAAAAAAAGACAAGTTACTCTTTCATAACTAAATTGGATAACTATATTTTACAAAGGTTTAGAAAGTTTACAAAGCAGTATCAAAATCTAACTATCATTAGTTGCATTTGCACTAAATGTGATGATATACTTTTTGCAATTTATTCTGTAAATAAGATGATTACATTAAAAATATTTGTATAAAAAAGAATGAAAAGATAAATGTTACCTTTAGCTAACTATACTGGTACTTTATGGGAGTTAATTCTGCCTGCCCAATCAGATTTAGAAGTGAGTTCAGGAGAGTGGAAAGGTTTGAGAAGAGGTGAAATTGGAAAGGTACTGGCCTTAGTATTTCAACCCGCTAGGGTTATTTTCATTTGGCTAATTCCTGTATACTGAATATTCATTTTCTCATCCACAGATAATTGTCTTCCCCCAAGCACAAAGAAAAGAAAAATTACCCTTTTACTCTGTCTCCTACTCAGTCACTTCTTCATGCTGTGTTGGTAACCTGAAAAATATTGGTGATCAGTGCTTTTGTCCCTGAATGTTAATTGAGCAGGACAAGAGAGCATTTTCACTTGGAATTCAGGATTGGATTGGCAGTGGAGGAGGAGCAGCAGTTAGTTTGAAATTGTAGCATGAGCCAGACCCAGGACAGGAAGGAGGGAAAGGGGTAACAAAAATGAAGAATGAATTGCCCATTTGTTCAGTTTCATCAGCTAATTGTACACCTGTACATCAGTGTCAGTTGCTATTCAGAAAATTTTAGTTGGGCCAAGCTGGCTCTCCTGTGAAGTTATGCTGGTTGTCTCTAAGCTTATCGGTTGTTTGTCCAATTAAAAACACTTCACCAGTATTTAGTCTGGGTTGTACTGATGGTGTATTTGGCTTTTGTCATTGTTTATCTGCAGACTCAAAACATCATTTTAAAGTACCTTGGGAGTGTGTATAATAGCTTTATGATTCTGTTTTTTAAAAAAAAAAATAATAAAGTTGGATCTTCCATGTTACAATCAAAAAATTTAAACCAGTATTTAAAAGTGGAAAAGTATTAAAATATTATGGACAAATGTACTTGCTTGACTTGTTTTCCTTAACTCCAGGATGGTAGCCTACATGATTCTCTATGTAATTACAATCTTATTCCTGTTTTCTTTGCCTTTTTGTGTTCTAGGCATTGGTCCCAGGGCCTCATGCATGCCAGACAAGTGCTCTACCACAGAGCAACATCTCTAGCCCTTTTCATTTTGAGACAAAATCTTGCTAAATTGCCCAGCCTAGCCTCAAACTGTTCTTTCTTTCTTTTTTTTTTTTTTTTTTTTTTCCTTTTTCTTTTGGTGGGAGGGTTATTTATTTATGTATTTAGTACAGGGTCTCACTACATAGATTGGACTTGTAGTGATCATTCCTGTTTTTCTGCCTCCCAAGAACTGGGATTACAGGTGCGCCACCATACCCAGTCTCATTCACCGGCTCAGCGCACCCAGAGGCAGGGCTCTACTGCCTCAGCCTGCTTAGTAGCTGGGATTACAGGTATGTGCCAGCACAACGTACATCCTTTAAAAACAACAGGATATGTAGTGGGGTACAATTTAAAATTTTATTTCTATGGAACATTTCAGAAGGTTCAGATTGCTAGAGTGAAGCATGTACTGGGCATTTCAAAAATGAAAGCACAAACCCAGTGAATCATAGGCATTTAATTTGTAACTCAACTGCATGAACTGGACCACCCATAATTCCTGATTTATGTAAATAACATGGTCGGCTCCACTTTTTGTGGGTTTTATGACCTGAACAACACTCACTAGGGAGATGTGGATTTCGAGTCACTCAGCGAGGTCCATCCAGGGCTGTGTTGAAAGACCTGCAGCACGTTTCTTTTCCTAGTGATCATAGATGGTCCAAATGAACTGTAAATACAAGCCAGCAGCTTAGTCCAGAATGCCACAGGGACCCTCTGGCTATCATGGGGCACTTGAGAAATGAATGTATGATTCTCCTTGTGAGTTTTTCAAGAGCAGTTTTAACAGATTCTGCAAATAGGTGTATTCCAATTTTCAGTTGGGTTGTTCCTGTAGCATATTCTAAGTTTTCTAGCCATTTTTGGAGCTTGGTTACATGACTCTCACTTGTGTACACTAAAGCAAATTTTATGTTACTCTTCTACGTCTATATTTTGAACAGCCTTACATAAAGTTAAGTTACTTTGATCTTTTAATTCTTTTTCTGTTCCACAGAATTGTTTCAGCTTAGTACTAGAATAAAATTATAAAACTCAAAAGATCTTCGAAGCTGTGAAGAGATGCTCAGTCAGAATTTTCCCGACACAGGCCTTTATGAAGTGCTAAATGAGGATGTCTCCTGTAGTGCTACTCTGGAAGACTTCATATCTTCTCTTACCTCTGGAATAGTAGAGTTAGCAGAGCCCCCCATATTTTACAGACAAAACAGGCCAGGGTTTTAGATGTACTGTTTCTCCATTCTGCTACTTTTTAACATCTGCTTAATATGGAGAGTATAGCTCAGTCCCTAGTAAACTAGAAGAGCTAACATCCTTGGAGAGTTAAAATAATTATGATATGGGCCTGCGTACATCTCAGTACTGGCTTCTCAGAATCCCAAATACTTTACGTTTCTTAGCAGGTCCCTTCAAATACAGGGAAGTCAGCAAATGCAAACTTTGACTACCATTTGATGCCCTCCTGTATTCCAGCTTAGAGGGATGAGACAGGGAACTTAGGAAACAGCACAATGAAGCACAAGAGCGAGCAGCATCTTACCTCACTTTTCAACCCATGGGTGAGTCCCAGTACCGCTGTCCCTGTTTTGTTAGCTGCCTACCGCAAAATGACAATGTAAATCAAAGCAAGCTTTGGGCTCTCCAAGGCAGTTTTCTGTAGTTGTTCTGTTGCTGTTAGAGTTGGGAGCTGCTGGTAGCTAGGTCCAAGCGGCAGAGAATCTACATGGCAAGAGCCAAGGTTAGTCCAAGTGAGTACTCGAAATTAGAGGGGGTTTTGTTTTTCTTCCTAGTGGTGGTGGGGATCAAACCCAGGCAGGGAAGGGCTCTGCTGTTGAGCCTCAAGGTCAACAGCAATATTTAGTGCCTACTCTATGCCAGGTAAGGTGCCAGGATTGGGATACAGTAATAAACATTTTGTTATAGCCAAGCTTTTTAGAAATATACCCAAATTAAGAGGAAATTGGCTTTGAAATCAGTATTTGAATAAAGTACCCAGAGTTAAGCCACTTTGTGAAGATTTACTAAATTTTTTTTTTAATTCTACATTCTAAAAAAATAATGGGTTATCATTTAGTTTTAACAAGTCCACCGGGCTGGGGAGATGGCTCAGTGGAATAAGCGCTTCCCTGGCAAGCTCAAGGGCCTGAGTTTGATCCCCGGTTCCACCAAAAAAAAAAAAAAAAAAAGAAACAAGTCCACCAACCTCTGCACATTGTTAGCATCAAATTAATGATCTTGGAGGAGAGGGACTGAGAATGGAGTCGCGGGCCGCAGACCTCCTGAGTACTTCAGCACTGAGCTGCACCCTGGCTCCTAGCACCCATTCCTTCTAAAGCTATCATGTAATTTGTGGTCAGCAACTGACTTATTTCATTCCCACCAGCCAGTAGATCTGGTGTTTCTTAGTAAATTTCCAAAAGTGCTGGGTTACCATCTAGGGATAACACTGAAGGTTTTCTGGCTTTCCCCCAACATCTTTGATCTTGAGTAGATCATTTGTTTAGGGAAGAGGAAGATGATGTATTTTAAGACGCTTTGAGAAAGTATCACAGAAAATAAAACAGGAACCACCCGTGAGGGATGGACTGGAGTTATGGGAAGAAGAAATGGGGGAAAGAATGGAAGAAGGGTGGTTCCATGTGGATCAATGTGATAATTTTTGGAAATTCACAGTGATTCCCATTTATATAATTATGCAAATCTAAGTTGTAATGGCAACTACAAATATGTGCTAGGTACTAGTTTTTTAGTGCACCTAAACTCAGGTGTGCAAGTATTCAAATAGTGTTTGAGGTGCAAAGTGGTAGTGAGAAGAAGGGACAGATGGAACTGGAGGGCAAAAGGATTGTTCATTTCAGTGCAAAGGTACAGATTTGAAAACAGGATAAATGGTTCCAGAATGACATGCTACATACAAAAAGAGGAGATCCATTACCAACTTTTCTTGTGGTCTCTAGCACTACAGAAGTGGTTTCCCAGCCAGAGAACATGGTAATGAGCCAGGCTCCCAGAGGAGGCAGGTGCTGTGAGCACCCACAGGGGCGTGGGGTGCAAAGGGTTCCTTAGCTGTGCGACTGCTGAGGAGAGATGATGCAGAGGGAGACCTGGCGAGGCCCTTCCACTGAGAATCTGGCACTCCGGGGAAGGTCCTAAAGCAGGGGTGGTGAACCTTTAGAGCTTTCAGCAATACAAATGGGGCATGGCAGCAGACATGCCACAGGTCACCACTGCCCTAGACAGCTCCCCAACTTAGGTGTCCATAAGATACCTATGTTTCAACCACTATAAAAAGCCCTCTTTCTGTTTCTGGATTACAGAATGACTCAGTGCAGATACATACACATGAGACAAGAATAAATAGGGTATTCTATTCTAGATTAGACCTTAAGGCTAGGGAGATAGCTCAGTGGCATAAGCACCTCCCTGGCAAGTACTAGGTGCCCAACTTCAATCCCCCTACCATAAAAAAACAACAGATTGGACCATAAAAGCCCTGATCTATGTGCTCATTTTACAGTCAGGAAACAGGACAAATAGCTATGAGGTAAATAATGTAAGGTTCCCGCCAGCTCGTAGCAGAGCAAGTGTTAGAATGGAGGCCTCTGGATTCTCAGCTCTACCACAGCCTTTCTCTTCCTGTAAATGATTTATTTTCTCTTTGCAGTAAATGTTTATTAGCCATTCAACAAGCATGAAACATGTATAAATGTCTGGCTTTTTTTTTTAATAAGACCTCAGCCTAGAGGATAACAAGGTTTACCACAAATTCTGGGGAAAAACGTGTAACTTCTGTATATGTACATGTAATTCATCAAGAGACACTTATCAGAGATGTGTGTGCACCATTTTTCTGAGTTGCACAAAAGACGTGGGTTCTGACTAAGCCTGGCCCTGGCAAGTTTCAAGTAAACTGTCTTCCAAGAGTTTGCTGTTTAAACCTTGAGGTATCCAGGTAGGAGCAGCAAACCAGTAATGCACTTTGGCTTGGGGAGAGAATGTTCAGATCTGCCAAAGGAGCAGTGGCCCAGGTGGGGCCCACACACGTATGTTCTGCAGTGAAGAAGAGCAAGAGCTCTGACAGGTTCTGCCCCAGGTGAGGAGACAGCACTGCAGGACTTGCACCCCAAACTTGGTGGCTCCCACAGGAGCCAAGTGAGGCCTCGGCCCAAGTCTAGAGTGACAGGGCAGGAAGACACACGCTCCTATGGGCTCTTCTGGGCTGAGCACCGGATTCTCCCATCATGCATTAGCACCAATAAAGTAGATCTGCCTTGTCCGAAGTTTCCGATTTATGTGTATACAGCCAGGATTGTTCCCTTCACTCCCCCACTGTGCCCCAACAATCCTCTGCATCCCTGCTCACCTTTGCAACTTACAAGCAGCAGGGAAGCAGTCATGCCTTAAACCACACGGGCTCTGTGTCTGCAGGCCTTTCCACTTGAATTACTACCTGGTGCTTTCTTACCAAGTTCCTTGGACAGTGTACAAATTGCCTGCCTTAAGGCTTGTGGATAAATGGCTCAAAGCCCATTTTTACAGCTGGCTTCAGACCTGTCATGCTTTTAATGGGTTTCCTGTTCCAGTGAAAGTTGCAGTAAAAAGAAGTGGCTTTGGGGCCACAGGGCAGGTGTGGTGAGGACAGGGTGGACAGTGGCCCTGTCAGCATTGAGCACATCAGATTCACATGCACCCCTTTACCCTCTGTTTCATGGGAAGAAAACAGTAACTGAAAGGAGTTTGGGGCAGTCGTTCCATAGGCTGGAGATATGAGACCACCTACAAGGTGTACAGGGATTGGGGGTGGGGGAGTCACCAAGACCAAGTAACATCTCATCTGTTGGGTGTTACACCTCTCTAGGATTCATTGACTGTTTTTCCTCCTCACTCACGAGCATTTGTTTTCTCCATTTTCCAACACTGTGCTTTCGAAAGAACAATTTTTTAACTCCCAGTGTAACTCTCAGTTGTACTAACCTCACACAAATTCAAGCTCCTTAGATGTGGTAGCAGCACCAGCAAAGTTGTCAGAGCTGCCAAAGTCTAGGCCTCAGCCTAGACAGAGTCAGACACCCTGGGGCCACATACACCGTGTAAAGGGGTTGCCCAAGTGAGTCTGACACCCACTCAAGTTTAAAGCACTGGACCAGACAGCACTCCTGCACGGCCCCCAACTCCAGCTGTGAGCCCAGCTTTGTTAGCAACTGTGAAGCTTGAACTGACACCAACTTGAGAATACTCAGCAACCTCTTAAACTTGCTCAGATGCAAAGGGGAGGATGTTCCATGATACTGCAATGACAGTGCCACCTGTTCATCTTAAAACAGAACTGCAAACCACCATTTGCTGTCTTCCCCTGGGTTCCAGCATAAAGGGTGCCCATTCATTAATAAGTGCTAGCTTTGTGCAGCACAGGAGCAGTTAAGAGAAGCGATAGCCGTTAGGTCTCTACACTTCTACACTGAACATAAGCCCTTCCTTCACCTCCAGTGAATCGATCTTGGGTGTGCTTTGCTAGTTTGTCCTCTGAGCTGTTTGCTGTGAAAGTCCTGAGGATTTCACTCTGTATCCTCTCCTACAAGGAAGACCCTGTTGTACTTTAAAAGGGACTGTCCCCTCTTAGCCCCCAGGTCACATACCTACTGGGAGTGGTAGGACCAGTAGGGCCTAAGGGACATCTGGTCACATTGGTCATGCTCTAGAAGGGACTTGGGGACCCAGTTTCTTCCTGTTTCCGATTCCTAGCCAGATGAACAGGTGGCCACCAGCACACAAGCCCAGCTGGATGGATGCACTGCCACAGACCCAAACCAATGGGGCCGTGGGCCACGGGCCAACCCTCCAAAACTAAGCCCAAAGGTTTTTCTGTTTTTTCAGATGTCCACTTTCCTGCAATGTGCATCTCATTGCCAAAGTCACCCATGCAGGACGTAGGGGGTAAAGTCCTTCATTTTTTTGTCTATACTGCTTTGTTCAGGAGAGGATGACCACACAGTGGATCACTCAGGTTATGTCAAGAAAAAAAGCTAAATGGAATTCTAGAACCCAGGTCCTGGCTGTAGTGCTCAAGCTCGCTTTTTCACCTCTACAGCAAGTGCAGCCGACAGTTGCAAACCCTGAAGTCAGCTTTCCTGACAAGTCCAACCTCAGCTGTAGGAAGCTGTACAAATTTCCTTCCAGTTCAGCTGAGGCAGCTTACCCACACTCCCAAGGCTACCTCTTAACTCCTCCCACCCTTGAAACACAGCAGCCTGATGGGATGCTAAACCTAATCAAATCCTCTAAGAAAGGTAATTCTAAAGCCCATCCAGCACCAGCCTGCCATTAGCATCGTAGTTAAATCACTGTGTGACCCTTGGCATGAATTACAGTCAGCTATGCTGACTCTGAAAACTTCCCGGCCTCAGGCCTAGGGTTAAGCCAAACAAAAAAGGCTAAGGCTTACGCTTTAAATATTAACTTCCTTTTCATTATTTACTGGAACTGGAACAAAGTACTCTATAACAAAGTATACAATTTAGTAATTGTACAAAACATTAATTTGGTAAGAGGGTATTGGTTACAGTCACCAAAAATGAATACTACATACTTTTCATTGCCGCTGCCATGAAAAGCTCAAGTAAGAAGTCACTAGCTGAAAAGTCACAAGAGGAGTTTAAACTTTATATACAGCAGAAAAGGTCACTGTTTACAATAATACTGCAGACAGAATCGCTCAGGCTCCCAGGGTGCCCACAGGACTGGAATGTTTTTCAGAGTCCATCTTCTACATGAGACATCAGCTACCCAAGACCAACACTTGAAGCATTTGATGGAATAATACAAAATAAGGAGTTCTTTATTATTTATACAAAACTTGTACATTAAAAACAAATTAGGATTCATTGACTGCTGACCCCCTGAGAAAGAGCTCTATGGATCTGCCGAAGAGCCCCTGTGTTGCTTCAGTCACCAACCTCCTGGCCCCGGGACAAGGCACCCAGCTCCAGGGCCATTCACGGGCTCTGACTTCCTTTCAAGAGGCCTCGTGAGGCCAGGGCTTCCTGGACAGAACTAAAGAACA
The DNA here is from genome assembly GCF_000260255.1 of Octodon degus. Taxonomy (NCBI): domain Eukaryota; kingdom Metazoa; phylum Chordata; class Mammalia; order Rodentia; family Octodontidae; genus Octodon; species Octodon degus. The sequence goes on along the minus strand of NW_004524753.1, from coordinate 3,258,694 downwards.
AGATCTTCTCCGGCCCGAGCTAGTGTTTATCAATATACAAGTTGACTTTCTTTACTTCTTGAACACTTTCAGTAAGCTCCTAGCATAAGAAGCTTTATTATAATATATACAGATCTGATAGTTCTCTAAAAAACTACCAATATTTTTCAACTAAATAAATTAAAATGTCTTCAAAGAAATTAAAAGTTGGCTTAGCAAAATGATATCTTCCTTCCAAAAGTGTTTCCACACTCTTGATTTCAGACTTGCAGGTGCTACACTTCCGGTTGCTCTGTGGAAGCAGAGATCTGCCATCTTCAGCGAAGAGCACGGAACTCTTAGAAGCTAACACTGAAATTCACGCTATTGCCAATCTAGACAAACATTTATATTCAGACAGGAGGCCTCTGAACAAATAGCCTACAGTGAGGAATGCAGTGATTTGTCTTCTTGATAAAGTACTACTGAACACTGCTCAGCATATTATTCTGTAGTTTGAGAATAAAATTCTTCCCTTGAAGAAGCAGGTCCTCTCTGAAGAATGTTAGTATCCCCAAGTCGAAACAGACCAGCACCAAATGAATTATGAGTTTACAAAAAATAAACCTGGCTCTTACAAAGTTTCTATAACTCAGACTAAATTAACTATAAAATCAGGAGTTGTCAGCTACAATATAATTTTAAAAATCCATTTTTAACCCGTCAGAGGCAAAAATCTCACAATAATCACATGAAAACTTCATCATTTCATTAAAAGAAAACATCTTTTCCCCAGCTTGTATTTGCTTTCAGAAGTGCACCACAGGTTACCCTCCGGGCTGCTTCAGTGTGGCGTCCACACTGCATGTTCCCACCGAACGCGGCAGGGAAAGTGCGGGCTGTGTTCAGGACGCAGGCATGGGGTGGAAAGCCCTCCTACTTCTCTGAAAAGCCAAATGCAAGCAGTTGTCTCATTGATTACCTCTATTCATCTTCCACGAGACATAAGATTTTTAATTCAGATTTTGTTAGTCCTTTAGAACCCAATGCCCACATTGATAGTCCAGAACTATTAGGCTGTTCAAGATGCTTTCTTGGTGCATGTTCCTTGGAGGTCTTGCAAATTAATCTTTGACCTACAGTCAAAAAAACACAAGTAGTAATTACAAAAGAACAGAAATATAAAATTTTAATATGGGAGTACTGTATCTGAATATCAAATTTTCATACTGCAGTTCCTTAAGTACAGAGAAACACGTGTAAGTCTGACCTGTTGTGAATCATGTGACTTCTGACGAGATGTCCTGCTGCCAACGCTGCCATCAGTGACAGTTCCCCAGCCAGGACTGTACCGCACACTATTCGGGCAAGCTGCCGGGCATTCTCCCCAGGATTGTCTACACATGCTCCTTGGACACCTAGCATCTATTATCAGAGAGACAAGGATCCACCCTTCACATCAAGAGCAGTAATTACACAAATCAAGGCAACTACAATGCAACAGACTACAGCTCCACTGGAAGTGACAACTTCCAAGACTTGCCAGCCAGGACTGACAATTCATACACCACAGCTAGCAGTGCCTTTTTGGCTCTCTTTATCTATGCTCGATGCATCAAGCACAGGCCCGAATAAGCTATGCTTAGGTGGACATGCTAGGTCAGGCTGGTAAGAAGCAAGAGCAGCGTAAGAGCACCGTCTCCTGAGAGAGAATGGACCTCACTGGGCTGTGCGAGTCAGTCCTACCTGCAGACAGGCTTGCTGAGGTAAGAGGTTGGTCCCGCCACCCACGGTTCCTATTTCTAAAGATGGCATGGTGCAACTGATGTACAAATCTTCATTTGTTGGACCACTAGCTTCCATTAAAGTAATGCAGTTTGAACTTCCAACGTTCTGTGCTGCATCCTAGGATGGAAAAATACCAATATAGATAAGACATCACACACACACACACACACACACACACACACACACACACACACACAGAGAGATAAGACCTCCTTAGAAACAGGCGGGAGAGCTCACCTGTCCACAGGCAATGTAGATAGCTGTGACGATGTTGGCTGCATGGGCATTGTAGCCCCCGATACTCCCAGCCATGGCAGAGCCCACCAGATTCTTATTAATGTTCACATCGATCATCGCTTCTGTAGATGTCTTTAATACCTACAAAACAGTTGTAGACATCTTATATCTTCCTCTAGGAGACTCAGGAGAGTGCTACCCACATCAGCTTTCTGTGCCTCTGTTAGATGTGGCTCCCCGCAAGCCCTATCCTCAGCAATAAGAGTGTCAGCGAAGTCTGCTCCTGGGAATGCCACATGAAGATGAACATGGCATCTTCAATGAAAATAGAACTCCATTAATGCAACTTTTTAAAGATGTTAAGACTCCTTCCTCTAATTTGTTTAGCCCAGGGAAAAAGTGCAAAATTTCAAAGCTAAGATACTCATCCAGTCACTTACTTCTCTGACAACCTTGGCTGGAATGACAGCTTCACAAACAACAGTCTTTCCTCTTCCTTCGATCCAGTTTATGGCAGCAGGTTTCTTGTCGGTACAATAGTTGCCACTCACTGCTAGAATCTGCATCTCAGGGAAATACTCCTGAAGTTTTGAAAGTGCTTTCTCAGTGCCCTACGGACAAGCCAAACGGGGAAATGTATTAGAAGACACGAAGCATAGATCACAGGTTTTACATGTACTGATGAAATATTTCTAAATACAACTATATTTCAGAGAAGCACAGCACAATAATGGCTATCCTTTTAACCATTCTAGTGACTTAACTTTCCAGGTATGGATTCCTGATGTATTATGTCTAGGTATGAAAACCAAGTTACTTTTAGTCATTGATAAACAAGGTGTAAGACAAAAATTCATTAAAATGCTCAATAAGAATATAAGAAGTGCTCGTATTCATATGTTGTGGCACAGTTACTCAACCTTCCAGCTATTAAACTGTTATTTGGAAGTCCAGGTTACTAAATTGGTAAAGTAAAACAAGTGACTAAAGTCATCTTATTAATGGAAGATCATTTATATTACATAAAATAAAAGAAGCCTCCCAATGAACTAACTGAACTAACAACCCATACTTCAATAATTTGAAATCTATCTACTGGAATTTAAAACTATATATATACATATATACATATATATATGTGTGTGTGTATATATATATATATGTTTTTTGTTTTTTTTTTGTATTTTTGTATTTTTTTAGGGAAGGGTCTACTAGAGCTCACTACTAGATCGGACTCATAGTGATCTGTCTGCTTATAGCCTCCAAAGAGCTGGGATTACAGGCACGCACCACCATGCTGTCTCAACTGCCATCTCAGTGCACCCCGGGGGTGGGGCCAGCACAGCAGCCCCAGGGATTGAACCCCTGATCCCTGCACCTGCTTGCAGGTGCTTTAATCTGCTATTTGGCCAGCCCCAAAACAATTTTTTTTGGTGGGGGGGCAGAACTGGGGATTGAACTCAGACCCTTGCGCTTTGCCAGGGAAGCGTTTATTCTACTGAGCCATCTCCCCAGCCCCTCTAAAACAATTTTTAATGGTCATAAGATGTAACATCTTAGTCAGTTCTAAGTGGAAAGTGGTAAGTAAATCTGTGCAACTTATTTCTAGAGCTCTTTGGATCTTGCAAACCTGAAATTCCACAACCCATTAAACAACACCTCATGCCCTTCTCCCCATGCCCCTGGGAGCCAACATTCTATTTCCTGTCTATGATGCTGACTGCTCTAGCTAGCTCATATAAGGAGAATGGGAAGCATCTTTGGGTGAGGGGCTTACTTCACTTACCTGCACGAGGTTCATTCATTTTGTAGCATACTCAGAATTCCCTTCCTTTTACAGGCTAGTATTTTGTTACTTACATCCAGCTCATTTCATTTGTCCAAGTGCATATCCATCAACGGACACTTAAGTTTACTACTGGGACAAATGCTACTGTAGGTAGGAGTGTACAAACACCCCATCAAGATCCTGTTCTCTAATTCCCAGAAACAGAACTGCTGGAACATAGGGCAAATTGATTTTTTGGTTGCTGAGGAATTGTTATAATGTTTATAGGCTATTTTTAAAACCTACAAATGAGCAACTCTTCTTTTCCTTTGTGAATGATTCTTATAAACACACAAAATAAACTGTAGCCTAACCAGATGATTTCAACATTTCATATTTGCTTCTAATAAATAACAAATAACAATATAAGCTATATACAAACTCCTTAGGAAATGATTAAAGTAAGTAGACACAAACTACACATATTTGTTTTCTTTCTTTTTTTTTTTGGTGGAACCAGGGATTGAACTCAGGTCCTCGGCACTTGCCAGGCCAAGTGCTTATTCCACTGAGCTATCTCCCCAGCCCCATATTTGTTTTCTTAAACACAAGTCTTTAAGTTCCTAGAGGAGGTCAGGCTCAATGGTTATTACTGCAGTTTTGATTTTCTTTTTTTGGCCTTTGGAAGATGCTGGAGGTTGAACCCAGGGCCATAAACACACACTCTCACCCCACCCCTGAGGTACACCTCCAGCACCACCCTGCTATTCTATGGGAAATTTTATTTCACAGTTTTGAGGTATTAACCCAAGACTCTCCCTAGCTTGTCTGAACAGACTTAAAATATGTACAAGTCCAAGTCTTCATCAAATATATATAACCAACAACAATTAACCAATGTCTGACTTATGTAAGATAAGTGACATCAACATTTCACTTTCAGTATATTACTTAAACTGACTGAGTAGGTAACATACATACATAATACATCACTAAGTGCAGACAGACTTACATGGAAAACCCATTGCTACTCCTGCCTCCTAGCCACCCAGTCCCTCTTCCCACCTCTGTGTCTATCCCTGAACCTTTTCAGACACGCTGCCTCCATGCCCACCTTTGAAATCATGTTCATCCCCATGGCATCCCCCGTCCTAGACTGGAAACGGATATAAAGGTTGCGCCCAGCCATACTGATGTGCAGTTTCTGTAGACGTGCAAACCTGTAAACAAAAGATTTTATTTTAGTCTTTTAAGAGGGGAGTAATCTTAGACTCTAATTCAGTACTTCATATCATGCTTCTGAGAAAGCTTATCAAAATTACCACTTTCTTCTTTCATGAAACAATATGAGAGATACTTTTCAACCCTAGCTAACTCTTAAATGCTGAGGACAAGTGGGCTGTATACAGGCACCTCTTGGGAAACTTAGAAGTCCAAATGAAAACAAACACACTAGCTTGAGTTATCCAAGATTATCATCTACAGTGATCACACTTCTTTCCAAGGCTAATCTTCTACATTCAAAGGAAACCTGTTACACTAATGCTTCTATCCTGCTTAGGAAGTCTTTTCTCCTAAGATGGTTCTCTCCAAGGACAAAGTGGCAACACCTTAAATGTATTACCTCACATTTTGTACCGATTTATCTCTAGGAGGGCACTGATTTGAATCAACATCCCCTAAACAAGCATAAATATCGCTCATAACTTCTAGCAATCAACCACAGAAAGTAACACTGGTTTTGAAATAAATGTGAATGTACAAATAAACCCACTCACATACCTGCTGGTGCTATCGAAGGCCTCTTTTATCACTGCAAATCCTTCCGGGGTTTCAAGCCAAGCCTTCACTTCTGCAGAGTCACAGGCACGGGGAAGACGCACCACTGGGCCACGGGTCATCCCGTCTGCAAGGACTCGGCTAGTGGCTCCTCCTCCGAGCTATGTGGATCATCACAGAAACACTTATTAATCCTGAAAATGTTTCTACTGGCCCCCAAAGCTGTCCTTTCTCATATCCAAATCTGTTCTGGCTGCCCTGATACAGGTTTATTTTTGAACTGGGGAAAAAACTACAACTTACACTGATTGCTCTGCAGCCTCTATTAGTGCTGGCCACAAGACAGCCTTCAGTTGTTGCCATCGGAACTTGAAATTCTTTTCCATCCAAGCACAGAGGTCCTGCCACTCCAACAGGGATGGGCATGTATCCGATGACATTCTCACAGCAAGCTCCCATCACCTATAAGATCAGGTGGACAGCAGATGAAAATCTACCAGAGATGCACAGCAACTCATCTCAGCTTCTGTCACTAATAACTTGCTCCTAACTTAACCCACTGGTACAGTGATCAGTAAAAATACTAATTTACTTTTTAAGTGTTTCAAATACTGAAGTCTTTTAGTAATGACTCTAAAAATATTTCAACTTCTAAGGCCCACATCCTAAGTCCAATAAAACTGTACATATAAAACCACTAGTCAAGAAAAAAAAAAAGAAGACTAGAAAGCAAACTTGGTCTAATACAGACAATAACATACCAAGGAGTAATTATAATCCCTATAGGGTAAATACTGGAGCGAGGAAGGCTCTGGAAGCTTTTTGGAAAGTAGCTGTCGGCGAATAGACACACCCCGTTCATGGGTTTCCATCAGAGTCTCCAGTTTGTAAGCTGGGATGTGCTTTGCATGAACCAACTGGATGATCTCAGCATCACTGAGGAACTTTGCACCTTTCTAAGGAATGGAAAGAAGACAGAGGTGATGAGGGACCGGGCTTTGTGTCACTTGTCACGCTGAATGAACATACATAATTCTTGTCTATTATAAATATTCCTGAAAAATAATCAATCATTCAATAAGAATAATACCAAATGAAAATACTATAAAAACTATCACAGTTGCCAGGAAGGTAGCTCAACAGTGTAAGCTCAGACTGTTAAAAAGTTTTATCTTAAATTTCTGAACAGGTATTCACAATGAAAAAACTAAAAATAAAAAAAGAAAGTCTTCCTTCTAACCAAGGTTATCATCTGTCCAGTTCTTTTTTTTTTCTGTCCAGTTCTTTACTATCCCTTTCCTCACTACCTTCAGTTATGGAGGATGACTAAGGCCTGGAGCTCTAACAGTGTCAACAGTTACTGCATGTAGTGCAAACTAGAAACCTGCAAGGAGGTAATCTTCCTGTTCTCAAAGGGAGGAAAGAGTAACAACGGGGTAACAAATATATTGATTAGCTTAGCTGTGGCTATTACTGACAACATATAGGGATATCAAAATAATCAATATACACAGTCTTGTCAGGTATACCTTGATAAAGTTAAGGGAAAAGGGTATCTTGCGAAGAAATATATGTAAAGAATTTTTTTCAGCCAAACAGATGGCTTGGTGATAGAGCACTTGCCTAGCACATGTGAGACCCTGAGTTCCATCCCCAGTACTGCAGTAAGTAAATAACTAATTATTGGGAAATTACTTAGTCCTCTAGAGCCTGGGTTTCTCATCTGAAAAATGGAGACAATGCCACCAGCCTCCTACGTGGCAGGGAACACAGAGGACCTGTGTAACAGTGCCTAGAACTCGGCAGCATTCAGTAGTTTTTCCTTCCTTTATGAAAATGAACAAGTGTTCTCTGCAAAAACAATTCCAAGCCCGAGTCCACATGACCTTCTGTACCTCTGCATTCCCAAGTATCTGCAAACATTCTTCAGCAGGCCGAGGCTCCTTTGGAAGCAGAATTTCAGGCTCCTGTGCCACCAGGTCTGATGGAGGGTCAGGCAAGGAGGAGCCACCAACAACAAATGTAGCTCTGTTCGAGGTGTCTGTTTCAAACACTAAGGGCTTAATAACTTCAACTGCTGAAGAGAGCAAAAGAAATCCCGTAATGCTGGAGACCCTCCACTTTATGACAAATTGCCAATAAAAAAGTGAAAAGGAGTAAGATAGTACCTTTTCTTTCTTGGTTTACCGCTGTTTCTTCTTCCACTAACTGGCATTTCTGGTTGTTTCTGACAAGTGTAGGTTCACGTCTACAACAACTGTCAGGGGCCTTCTTTTGGGTCACCACAGGAGATGTGATAGGGTTTTTTAATGAAAGTGTAGACTCTGTCTCCGCTTGTTCAAAGAAAATGTACTTGACAGCCAGAAGAAGAGCTAAACTTAGGGTAATAACCTGTTCAATATCCATGCTGATCATTCTAAATAAAAGAAAACAAATTAATGTTATGATCCAGCACTATAACAGGAACTACCAAATCTAGTCGCATAGAGCAATGTGATTAATATGCAACACCGTAGGTTTCAGTTAACTTACTTGGAGAGATAAAACTGCCAAAGGGAAACACTTGGTTCAATTCTCTTGGGCACATTTTCATCCAGTCCCAAAGAAACCTTAGACTGTTCTGCAGTACTGTTCTGAGGTGAAGGATCAGCTATCCAGCGACTGTGAGCGTGAACAAGGACTAAGCCTAAGGACTGAAATAAAACGGAGCAATTATGTATCCTCTGCCTCAGTTATGTATTCTGAAAGCCTAAACTCATCCCTAACAATTAGTCACACACACTCTTCCATGGCCTCCCCTTGTCACAAGAAAGCCCACAGGCTCTGCATGTGACTTAAGTTGTGACCCCATTACTGTGGAAACTTCCCAAACAACAGGTTTCAAAGACAGGAGGAACCTAAAAAATTAGTTTAGGGTAGGACGACTAATAATGACCAGGACACTTAAAGAAGTAAAGAACCAAGTTAAGAAAAGGCAAGAAGACAATGGGATATCATTGAAAGAGGTAGAATTTCATATATACAAAAATAGGAAGCAAAAAAAAAAAAGAAAAACCCCAAATTATAAGAAACAATGACATTTAGATCAAGGACACTGAAGGGAGAAAAAGAACCTATGCCATTACCATAATCATCTTGACCCTCTGAGTGACAGGATTTGGTTTATTTTCTTCTTCCTCTAGCACCCGGGCAAAGTGGCTGAGCTGCCAAATGGGACGACCCTCACGGCTTTCCCGAGAGAGCTGCAAAAAATGTCAGAGTCACATTAGAAGGCACTCATTTGTTTGGGTGAACTGATAGAACGATATATATTCTTCTACCAATTCTGCAAGTAAGAATTGTTCTCACCTCCAATACCAAGGACACACAAGCTGGGAAGAAGGTCATGAACACGAAGTAGTTGGCAAGAACCGACATGCAGCCAAAGCAGCACATGATTTCAAGCTGACGGACCCCTAGGTGGAGAAAAACGCAATATGTAACTGGAAATGCATGTGGATTTTTTTTTTTTTTTTTTTAATGTATTTGGTACAGGGTCTCACTATGCAGCTCGTACTCAGAGTGATCCTGTCTCAGCCTCCCCAGAGATGGGATTACAGGTGTGCGTTACCATGCCCGGGGTGGGGCCACGGCGGCATGTGGTGCTGGGCATCAAACCCTGGTCCCCTGTGCTTGCCTAAGTAGACCTGTGCATTTTTTAAGCTGCATGTAGCACAAGGACTTCCTGCTGGTGAACAAACACATGAAAATACCGCTACTCAAGCTCTGTGCCATCTACAGGCAACAAGATTAGCTCAAAGCTGAGGCCAAGGCCTACAGAGCAGTGAAAGTAAACATGCAACTCTCGGTCCCTCATGGAAACACACCTAACTTCACATCTTCCAGTACCACCTCAACTGTTTGCAATTCGCTTTAGTCAAATGCAAGTATCTTATTTGCAGACAGTAATGCCGGAAACTATGTATTCTCCTGAAACTAGGAACGCCTTGTCCTCCAATTCATACTGCTGACTTATCTTACTTTTACCACAAAAGCACTTCAGCTTTGAATCAAGGACTTTACAGAACTTATTGCCAGTTATCCCATTCCTGACACAGTACCAACATAAATATTTCATGTATACCACTAAATTCTAACTTCCATATAATCTCCATAAGGCCTCATGATATTCTTATATAATTTTGGTTACTTCACTGATCTGTTTGAAAGGATGACAGAAGACAAAATCAAGATTGAAAATTAACAAACGTTTCACTACCAAATATCTACAATATTATTTGGTAAATTCAAATAGAAAGTAAAAATTAGACAGCAGAAAAAAAGACTTAGGGCCGGCCAGAGAGCTCAGCAGATTAAAGCACCTGCCTAAGCAGACGCAGAGACCGAGGTTCAATCCCCAGTGTGCTATGCTGGCCCTGGCCCTGCCCCCGGGGCATGCTGACACTGCAATTGAGAATGGACGTGGTGGCGCACACCTTTAATCCCAGCGCTTGGGAGGCTGAAAACAGGAGAATCACTAGGACTCTACTCTGTAATAAGACTCTGCAGACCCTGTACTAAATTTAAAAAAAGAAAGACTTTATGGGAGTCTATTTTACATGTCACTCAAAATTAAAATACTTTGCAATATAAATAAAAATGATTCCTTATTCCAATTAAAACTGCTAATAGAAAAGCCAGTATTAAAAGCAAAGTATATTTTATTTTCTAATTATAAGAGACAATTTCACCAAACAGAACAAAAGCACTCATTACTACCTTTTTAAAATTCCATGTCACTCTCAAATGCAGAAATTTGAGACTACAAAATTATAATGAAAGCATTATCAACCAAGACATGACCACACACCTTTCAAACTCAAGGTTATCAAAACCGCCCTTGCCCAATGTGTTACAACTTGACTGTCTACCATCTCTCTCCATCCAACAGGGACACAGCGGGGGCGCATGCACTCAAGAGCCTTCCTTCCCTACTCTGTTGTCATGCACACTCTCATCTCTGCACCAGTTCCTGCACAAAGCCAGAGCACTGATTTGAGCTTCAAAACAACCAACTGGCTTCTCTCTTTCTCAAGGCCTCGCATGACTCAGCTCAACCTGGCATTTTTCCTTCACAGTGGCTTTTCTCCAGGGTCACTACCAGGGCTGAGTACAGTCCAGTGGGGAGATGCGTCTTTGCCATGTATAAGGTCCTCTGGGTTTTCTGAGTTTACATGTGTTCAATCTGTCCTGTGCCAAATTTCTAATTTCTGTGTAGTTGCCAAGATCTCTAGCAAATCGATTATTTCCTTTGTCCATCTCTTGGCCCATATGTGGCACAATTCATCACCCTATGACTTCCTGCCATGACTGAAATGAATAAACTTCAGTTTCATGGACTGCTGTGACTTCCTACCTAATCATCACCTTCTCATATATTCTTTTGCTTGAAGAAAATGGCATAGGCATGCTTTCACTTCTTAGCTGCCATGGTGTTACATGCCTATAATGCCAGAACTCTGGGAGGCTGAGGCAGGAAGACTGCAAGTTTGAGCTGAACCTGGGTAACTCAACAAGACTCTTATCTCAAAATAAAAGGCTGAGGCCGGAGAGATGGCTCAGTGGAATAAGCACTTCCCTGGCAAGCACAAGGGCCTGAGTTCAATTCCCGGTTCCACAAAAAAAAAAAAAAAAAATCAAAACAAAAGGCCACGGATGCAGCTAAGTGTGAAAGCTCTGGGTTCAACATGCAGTAAACAAACGCAAAAAAATATGTTTTAAAAAAAGTGAATTCTGGGGCTGGGGAGATAGCTCAGCAGTCTAAGCACCTGCCAGGCAAGTACAAGGACCAGGGTTCGATTCCTTACACCATGCTGGCACAGGTCTGTAATCCCAGCGCTAGGGAGGCTAAGACAGGAGGATTACTACAAGACTGAGCTGCATAGCAAGACCCTGTACCAAATAAATAAATAAATAAATAAATGATTAAAAATAAAATTAAAAAGTGAATTTTAAGTTATGCAAATTCTTTTGCCTTTTTAAAAAATAATTTTTTTTTTTTTGAATCCTGGAAACTGAACCTTTGTGTTCTACCAGTCAACCATACCTCAGCACCAGGTATGTGCATTTCTAAAGTAAATTCAAAGTATTTTTTTCTCTCTTTTTTGTTTTTTTAAGACACCGTCTCACTGTGTAGTTAAGACCAAACTTGAACTCAAGATATAGCCCAGCCTGGCCTCAACTTCACAGCAACCCTCCTGCCTCAGCCTTTCAAGTGCTGGGATTCTGGGTGTGCATGACCACACCTGGCTCAAAAAATATATTCACTTTACTAAATAAAATCTATTAAATGATAGAATAATTACACAATAATTCACTCTCAGAAATTCAGAAGAAACTCATCTATTTAATAAATTAGCCAGTGAAGGGATAACCAACTACACCTTCCAAGATATATTATTTCTGAATAAGTTCCCAATAATGGGTGATACGCAGTACCAATGTGAGAAGTTTAGAGGTTTTTCTTAGCAGAGGGGCGGGGTCTTCACTATGTAAACATCCTGAGCCTGTGCAAGAGGAGGGCAGGGAGAGGATGCAGGTGTAAAGGACCGACCCGACATCAGGCAGCCTGCATACAAGGGAGCTAAGTGGCTTGTTGTCCCCCTTTGCTATTGTGGCTTTTGCTGACTTCCACCATGAGCTGCTGCCTCCGCCGCACCACCCTGCCCTGGAGCCAACTGATCATGGACTGAAATCTCTACAGGCTATGAGCTAAAGAACCCTTTCCCTCGTTACTTTTGAACAGCAGGTATTCTGTCCCAGAAACCAGGGAAAAAAAACCAAGACACTTCCTAACTGGGAACTACACCAGGACAGTAAGTACATCACCAAGCGTGGTCTTCCCAAGAAGCTACACAGTCCGATGAGTGGAAAACCTCAACAGCAGCACGCATCCATTCAGTCAAATCTCTGTGCCACGGGACAATTTCTATTCTTCTGATACCTGACTCCCCGCCAGCTATTCTCCACAGGCCGTGAGCACGGGTGTCAAGCTCGTGCTCCACACCTGGCAGCACGCACTGCTGGCTATCGTGCCGTCTTCCTAACCACTTCCTCTTAGGTGGATCTAACACATCTACCCATTCCTAATTCTTGCACTGTCTCTTCCTTGATAATTAAAACACGAGGAACTGGCCATTAATCTGGTCTAGACAATAGCAAGGGCTAGAAGGGCAGGACTGTTCTAGATCTGCCTTGGAATATAATCTTGGTTAAAAACCAATACCCCCCCCCAACAATACAAAAGTAGAACACAGAAAGAGTGAAAAATAAGCCAGTATAAACTTATTCTCATTCTAACCACATATTACTTTAGTAAAGACACGGGTCAGATATACACATACTCATGAAGTTTTAAGTATTTAAGAGTAATATTAAAAACAGATTTTAGGGGACCTGCGCCTTAGCTCAGTTCTTTAAGTGGCTGCTTCAACAAAGCAGTCAGGCTCAGGTTGCTGTGGTTCGATCCCTACAACTCAAGCCAGCCAAACCTGCCTTGAAGGCATTCGGAGCCAAAAAAAAAAAAAAAATCCTTATAAAAACAGATTTAAAAAAAAGATTCAACAATAAACAATAGCAAACGACATTGGTTTTCTTCTTTATGAAATATTCATTTTCAGATGGTAGAAGTTGCTTACAAACCTGACATGGTTCCAACTCCAATGACGAGACATTCCACAAGTGCATCCAGGGTGAATGTGGGCCCTAAGATGGCCATTCCACGAGCAATGTTTTCCCTGACTTCATCCTAAAACGCAGAGGATACACAGCAGTAAGGGCGAAGTACAGGCAACTTATAAAAATCCTTGACAGCCGTGGCTGACGGTGCAGGCCTGCAACCCCACACTCTGGAGTGGTGAGGCAGGAGGGTCTCGCCTAGGCAATTTCACAACTGAGACCAGGTCTCGAAGCAAAACCTAACGCTGTGTGTGGTGAGTACACCTACAATCTCAGAACTACGGCAGGAGTATCGCAAGGTACAGCTTGCTGCAAAGGCCGAGTTCAGTGCAGAGGAGTCCCCAAAACCAGAGGACAGTGTGTGTATCTTAGGGCTCAGCACTAGAATCTAATTTACTATTCAAATAATAAAATATACAATATGATGAAACTGACATGTTTAAGACACAAAGCATAGAGGATCAAACAAAGCAGATACACAGAGCAGTCGACTTCCCTTACAAATGAATGACACAACTAGGGAACGTTACTTTGCTACAGGGCACTAACCCCTGCCATTTAAATACTACACAATTAAACCTTACAACATTTTATATTTTGGCTATCTTTGATAGAAGTTCTTAGTTGCAATTTTTATTAGACTGTGTTATAAAATCTGTGTCACTGCCTTGACTACATGCTCAGTGACCATAAACGTTATCAAATATATAAACACGTCAGAATTATGCACATTTTTTTCTTCCTGTCCTGGAAATCAGACCGAGGTGTTTATGCATGTCGGGGAAACGGCCTACAACGGAGCTACGTCTCTAGCTCCACACAAGGTATTCCGTATTCAAGATCCTCTGATGCAAAATCGCTGAATAATGTTACATTTTGAAAAGTGACTGATGAACATCCAGATGAAACATAACAGAATATCAGTGTTAATGAAATGGGTTAAAAATGAATCTAGCCCGAGGCTTACACCTTATTAAATACTATTCCGCTCTCTGTGTTTTACTAGGTAGATACTCTCAGTATCCAAAAGTCATTTCACTATCATTTCTGAAAACTCTGAAAAACAGAAAAAGAGGAATACTCAAAAATTCCAGTCAGGTGGAATTACACCTGAGATAAGAAGGAGTATTCCTAGGGTACTGAAGCAGACCGCAGCTTAGGACTTGAGAATTTCATTTTGGGCAATCCCTGAATCTTGGGTTATGAAGAAACTATTAATGACTCCCCTACTGATGTAAATAAACTGGATAAAGGAACAGTATTTACACTATTGACATCAAACAAAGTAGCACTCACCTGTGAATTCGAACTTAGGGCGAACTTGGCTAATGCGCTGGCCCTGGAGAGGTCAATCAAAAGCAGGAAAAAGGGCAGTGCTTCACTGGAAACAAAGGAGATGGTCAGGTACATTTACCAGGGGAAAGAAAACACTTTTTTTTTTTTTTTTTTTTGCGGAACCAGGGATTGAACTCAGGGTCTTGTGCTTGCCAGGGAAGCGCTTATTCTACTGAGCTATCTCCCCAGTCCCAGCAAACACATCTTAAAAGTCCCTTCTAAAATAAAACTTTCGCACATACTCTGTATGATCTTGTCCTGTTTGTTAAAAAACTTTCCATGTTTAAATGCATGTTTCAGTTTGGTAACTTTACAGGAAAAATGTACTTGGTAAAAGAAATCTTGAATTATCACTGGCAAAAATGTAAAACATACAAAACTCTTATTCATTCATCTACACATGTAGAAGATGAACAGCCAACTTCCTGGAGAGTGAACTATCAACAGCAACTAAAGACCGCCCTGAAATGCAAGGAACTTAAAAGGAAGAACATTAAGCCACTCGTAGAAACACATCCAAAGGAATAACTGAATAGAACAAAAAATAGGCATAAAGATAGTCATCACTGTTACTAATGAAGAAAACTATCCATACTACAAAATACTCGTAGAGAATTGCCAACAATTTAGTCAACATTATGGGAACAGAAAGATACTGATCAACTATGAATCAGACATAAAGAAATTATAAAAGTATACCTATGCAGTATGATCTCAGAAAATTTAAGTGTAAAGTAAGCTGGAAAGACTACAGATCAAAACATTTTGCTATTAAAACTAATTTAAAATATTACATTAAAAAATTCCCTATTATTTCCTCAACATTTGAAAATGTTGTATATTACCTTTCTATCATAAAGAAGAGTGGCTGAGGGTGTAGCTCAGTGATAGCACACGCACTTAGCATAAAGAATAAAAGTTCTTAAAAATATATTTTTAAAAGAAAGTAAGTACAGGGTTGGGGAGATAGCTCAGTGGCTCAAGCACCTGCCTGGTAAGTGTAAGGTCATGAGTTCAATTACTGGTTGGTACCAAAAAAAAAAAAAGGAAAATACATTTAGATATTAAATACTTACTTTAAACCTGTCAATTCTTTATCTAAGAAGTGAATGACAACCGTACTGAATACAAAACTTGAGAAGATTGTAAAAAGGCCAGCAATACCTGAAATGAAAAAGTTCAACAATGAAAAATCTTTACCCTTTATTAAAAAAAAAATAAGACTTTAGTCATATAAGAATCTGAGATTAAACATACAAACTTGTACAAATCTAGTATTTTTCTCCAGATTACTCAGATCTCAAATTTTAGAAAGTGTAATTTCTCCATAATGAGAAAAGAAACCACTGACCACATCTAACACGTTCTCGGCAACACACATATTTCCAGACTCATCATTTGAACAAACAGGTTATTTCCACAGCAAATTGAAAATAGAATGGTACACAAAGAATGTAAGTAGATGAAAGCATTACCCAAAATATATTTAGATCCAAGTTGACGTAAATTCTGGAACTGGAAGTAAATATACAGGATCGCTATGCATCGTGTTATGGTTAGAATGATGATGTCACTGCTCAGAACATCCTATTGAGAAAGAGAAAGCTCTCAATAGCTCTGACTTTTAGAACAGGCGATCAAAAATAAGAACTTTTATTTTGTGTCATTAGTTTAAATATTAAGAATATAAGTGTAAGCACAATCTATATCAAACAAATTAAGACACTATCATAATTTTTTCATTGAAGTCAATTACAAAAGCTGTATTTCTCAAATAAAGTTATTTCTAAGAAGTACTTCTCAAAAGTATTTCCAGTACATTCCATACCATGCAAACAGATGGAAATCTACGGTAAGCTCATGAATATTAAAATAAAAGCTATGGTTTTTCATATAGTCTCTAAAAGGAGAATCTTTAGAAATAGAAATGTTAACTTTACTCACCTCTTTAAATTTTGGACATTCGTAATTCCAGCCACAGACCTTGTTGTCACCAGTGAACATATTCATGGACATCATGCAGATGGTCAGTGTAACTGTCCCCACGATGACTTCCCAGGGGTGGGAGGCCACAAAGAGGCCGTGCATGCGGAAGAGTCGGGACAGCATCACGGCAGCAGAGCCCGCGGGTCCTGGAGGAATATCCAGTGTGAACGCTGTGCCCAGCTCGCTCACGGAGCTTTAAAGAAAAATGTTTAGGGAAAACCGTGCTATATCTCAGTCCTGCTTTGAACAGTGTCCAGTCCTTGACCAGTTGATAGTATTCTTTATAATTTTGGGAAATTATAAAAGTAATTTAAAGACAAAAGTAATTTAAAGACTGTCATTACTTCCTTACTCAAACCCTTAAATCTTTCGCTTTTCACATTTCTTATAGATTTATGAATCCAAACATTTTCAATAAACCAAATAAATACCTCACTCATTTCAGGGCCAAGGAGGGAAACAAAACTGAAAACAAGAAGTGAGAAACAAGCACTCAGATATCCCAACAACCTGGCCATGAAACACCTTCACCACCCCATTCTGCTTACCAAAAGGTAAATACCAAAGAATCTACTGGCCAAGTGCCCTGTAACTCTGGTAATGTATTAGCTCCCCTAGGGCAGGAACCCACTACACTGTTTCATTCTATTAAACATACTGAATAGTTACTTGCAAAATGAGGCCTAATCAACCTTCCTAAAGTTGCTGTTACCAGAGAAAAGTCCTTCCTATTCTACCAGCCTTTCTACAACATAGAAAGGGGCAAGAATTACGCTGTGATGGCTGCTTTGCTTCTAGAATCATCCATGATAGGGCAGGAAGACCAATGGAAAAGCACTGGTTGAGAAACAAACCTCAACTTTCAAAACTAACTAAAACAACGCATTAGAAAAGGCTGGATGAAGCATATGTCTGCAACATTCAAAGATTCCCAACAGAACATGGGAAAAAATTCTATCTAATGACTACCACAATTATAGATCTCCATGTTTGCTGACTAAATAATAATCTGATATTCTGAGTTTGAAAAAAACTCTTACATAGCCATTGGTGTCTACAAAAAACTTACAAGTCTTAAGATTAAATAAAGTGTAGGCCAGGGTGATAGCTCAGCAGTCTAAGCACCTGCTCGGCAAACGCAAGGACCTGGAGTCAATCTCCAGCCATTGAAACACGCTGTGGTAGCAACCGCCTGTAACCCGGCATTGGGGAGGCTAGGACTGGAGGAACACTATGATAGTGAGACCTTGTACCAAATAAATAAATAAATCTTTAAAAAAAAAAGATTAAGGTGTAAAACGAATGCATATGATAAAGCATATTAACTATCCATAACATCAATTAATGATAGTTACTTTAGCAAAAATTCAAACAAACTTCATGTTCACCAAAACTGTTACTCATCTATTACAGACAGAAAGTTCAAGGATAAGTAAGTTTAAAAAGAAGCACAATCTGTCTAAATGGCTAGGAAATAAAAAAGGAGCCTTTAGGACCAAATCTTCTCACCTAGCAACACCACTGTATCACTCCATGTTCCCTACATTTCACCTACGCCATGTCACCAGCTAATCAATGATTTTTAAACTGTAAGTCTCAATTCTTCACTGGATTGATCAAACCATAAGATTAGTTTTGTGGGCTGTGGAGACGGCTTGGTAGTCTAAGCCCCTGCCTAGGCAAGCATAATGATCTGGATTTGATCTCCGGTACCACATGGTATCACATGTCTGTGCTGGCCCCGGCCCTGCCCCAGGTGCATCAAGCCACCAAGACCATGGATGGTTGTGCACACCTGTAATCCTAACGCTGGGGAGGCTGAGACAGGAGGATCACTACATCCAAGCTACATAGCAAGACCCTGTACTAAATACATAAAAAATTAATAAGTAATTAAAGTGTTGTTTGTAAGAACAATTTTTTTTTTTTTTTTTTTTTTTTTTTTTGTATTTTAGGGAAGGGTCTTCAGGGTGTGCAGGGTCTCAATACTAGATCGGACTCACAGTGATCTGCCTGTTTACAGTCTCCCAAGAGCTGGGATTATAGGCTTGCACCACCACACCCAGTCTCAAGAACAATCTTTTAAAAATAAAATAGAAAATAACATAAAATAACCTGGATGAGATACATGGAACAGTATCCATGTATCTCTTGAAAGTTCACAAAACTGTATTTCATTTTGCTTTAAATTTTTGAGTTTTGGTTTTCTGAAAGGATCTCATTGCTGTGTATTCAAACTAGCCTCAAATTCATGGCGACGCTCTTGCCTTAGCCTCCCAAGTTCTGGGACTACAGGTGTGGAGCATCACATTAACTTCCAGCATACCATGCACCTGTTTATGCTTACTAATGTTTTTCTACCTTCCAACCTGAATCTGATTTATGATTTCACCTTCCAGCATCTTGCACTCACATTCAGCACTGTTCAACAAATTGGAAAGGAACAAAATGTTGTATTTAACTCATAGGAACTTGGATTTAAAGTACTGGAAAGCTCTGAACATACCTTAGATTTGATTCACTTGATTATAACTGAAAGCTTCATGAGAAGCTGAATGTTCATGATTTCTACTGCTTAACTTTTTTGTTACATTTAAAAAAAAAACAAGGGGCTGAAGAGATAGCTCAACAGTCTAAGGGCCTGCCTGGCAAGCGCAAGGACCTGGGTTCAATCCTGAGTGTTGCATGCTGTGGTGCCGTGCCAGCCACCGAAACCAGGCATGGTGGCACACACCTATAATCCTAGCCCTGGGGAGGGCTCACTACAAGTCCAAGCTGCTGCATAGGGAAACACTATACCAAATAAACAAATAAGTAATTTTTAAAGTAAATATATAAATAAAAAACAAGAAGTCCTTAAAAAGGACCACCTGTACCAATGTTCCAGCAAGTAAATTAAGTAGTTGCAAAACTAACTTTGAGAATTATTTCTAAATTCCCACACCAAAAACCTCTCCTTCAACTTAGATTCTTCCAAACTGACTCAGTATTATTCATCGCTATTAAATTATTGCAGTTGTATTAAACTTCTAATTGGTACGAGGAAGGAATCCCAATTTGATTACAAGTCCCACACCTGTAATCCAGCACTCAAAAGCTGAGCCAGGAGGATCGCTCTGAGTTTCCTGTTAACTGCTGGGGCCACATAGTGAGCTCAAGGCTAGCCTGAAACTCATAGCCAGACGGACCCCTTCTCAAAAAACAAAACAAGAAAGAAAGGGTTTTTGCAACCCGTAATTACACATTAGGCATATTCTATTTTCTCTCAAAGAGATTTCCTGGTAGCACTATAAATGCTGCAACATTTTTTCCTAGGTATAAAGGTATCTTTTCAACACTGTAGGAGGAAAAAAAAATTCACACAAGATCCTGTGACCCATGCTAAACAGAGAACTCCACCTATTTGGAAATAACTGAGCAGCTGTAGAAAGGTGTGTAAAAAGTAACCATCATTAAAAATATCTCATTGGCCATGAGCATCCTCCCCACTTCCCTGTGATTATGCAAAGCTTTTGCACGCATGGCAATCTTCTACCTTCAGCAGTTGCGAGGGACACTAGCAGCTGCAGGCCAGCTCCTATAAATGCAATAGACAGCACTTACACCATGCTACAGTAAGAGTAACTTTTACTAGACAAAATACAAGGGACTAAAGCAACAGATACCTTGCTTATTTAGAATAAAATACGCCACAAACATTTCACAAGGTTTTTTTTAAGGTATGGAGACTTTAAATTCATTTGAATCTTCAAAACTCTATAATCCAATCTGCCAAGCCCACTTAACACAACCAACAGCAGAAGGATACTTTATCATAACTCATGAATCCTTCCTCCCATTCCGCATTCTTGTGTTACACATTCTGGTATTTCATTACTCAATATCTTACACTGTCCTCAACTCTGTGTGTACCTATCTATAGTCTCTGAAGGCAAGAGCCATGTTATATTCTGTGATCACTTTTAACTCCAATGTGATCTAGCAGACAGCTGCTCAAACTACCATTCCACAAAACCTTTACCTGGTACTGGAAAGCAGGAAGCCTGCTCTATCTCTCCATCTAGTTCTATTACATGTTATTACCTCTTCATTCACTTGAGAAGCTAGAGCTCCAATTTTCTCTGACAAAGTACTAAATATGACTATGAAAACTGCTATTTGTGTAGGCAAAAAAAAAAAAAAAAAGACTAAATTTCAAATATGGGCAGCTTCACCTGGATTAACCAAAGTCTAACAGATGCTGACTCCATAATTTCACTATTTGTCCAGTCTAGACCATGAGAGAATAAAGAATGCCTGCATGCTATGCACTCCCACAATAGCTTTCCTGTGAATACTGTAATGTATACATATTTTAATCTTCATGTTACTAATTCCCATTTGCTCTTACTGCCAAGTTTATCATAAATTCTAAGAAAGCTACTACAAAAATCAGTCTATCCACAAAGAACTCTCCAGACCTTTGCTTCAGAACCTCTAAGTCTTACACTTCATGGAGAAGAAAACGAAGTTCTCAAGTGAAAAAACACAGACACTACTTCTTTGGGAGACACAGAAATTGTACACAATTACTTAGTATGGGCCAGAAATAAACGTTTCTGATGACTCTGCAGAACTAAGTCCATGGATGCACATCCTCAAATACTGAAGTATTAGTATGACTGCTTGAGATGGTGGACATTGACATGCGCCTACAATCTTAGCACTTGGGAAGCTGAGGCAAGCGGATCGCCAGGAGTTCCGAGGAACCCGGGCTGCGTAGTGAGTTCAAGCCCAGTCTGAGCTAAGTAGTGAGATCCTATCTCCAAAAAAAAAAAAAAAAAAAAAAAAAAA
>NW_004524753.1:3211505-3237194 GCF_000260255.1 Octodon degus | reverse complement strand
AAAGAAAGAAAGAAAAGAAAAGCACAAGAACCTTCTACCGCAGAATCGACTTCGGACTGGACTGTTTTATATTTGAGCCTCCAAAGTACGTTTTTCTAACCCAAAGCAAACAGTTGTAGAAACAAAATCCTACAAGGTTTGAATTAAAAGACATCAGTACAGGGCGCTCCATCCAGCTTTAGGATTAAAAACCAGGGCAGCTCTTTCGCGGCTTCGGGCGCGCCCCACGGTGGTCCGCACCCCTCCACAACCGCGCCCGGGAAACCACCGTCCAGACCGGCTCCGTCCCTCTGCGGATGCTGCTGCCCGCAGCGTCCGGGCGTGGCCGCGGGGACCCGGCCGCCTCTGCCCCAGCCGGCCCCGCTGCGCCTCGCGTCCGGACCTGAACACCTAATGTCCTTAGTGTCCCCTATCTTCCGTGCTCCACCGGTCACCGAGGCGCCAAGGGTGTCGGGGCCAGCAGCGTAGACAGAGGCCGCCGCCGGGCCTCAAGGGCGTCTCCCGCGGTCCCCGCCGCGCCGGCCAGCAAAGCACGGCAGCAGCTCTCACCGGGCCAGCAGCTCTCACCGGGCCAGCAGGACTGCCCAAAGCGCCTCCCGCTGCCGGGAAGGGCTCGAGATCGGCCACCAGCGCTGTCCAGGCACACTGCCGCCCCGTCTGCCCCGCTCTCCTTTCGTGGCTGCCGCCTATCTCACCTCCGATCTCACTAGAGGCCACCGAACCTGGGCGCCGGCGCTCCGACTGTCTCCAGTCAACGGAGACGCGGAGCGGAAGGAACGATGAAACTACGCACGCTCAGAGATACGACTCTGCAACCAATCAGAAAGGATCGTCCGATCGCCTAGCCAATCATTGGGCGGCTGCCCTGCCTGACGGCCTACGTCACGAACGGTCGCCTTAACAACCTCCCACAGCTCTCACCGTGGCGGAGAGCCGGCACCGCACCATCTCTCACCACGGCCTGGCCAACCAATAGCCGGCCGAGTCCCGGCACCAGGGCCCGCCTATTGGCCCGCGGGCCTTGGGGGCGAAAGCGCGGAAGCCGCTAGGGCGCGGCATAGGGGCTGGCGGGTGGAGTGGCCGCCGCCCCGCACCTGACCTGTGGCCTGCCGGAGGGCTCCGAAGGGCCCTGAGGGGCGGTGGTGGGAAGCGGGGCTGGAGCTGGAGGAGCGGGCCGAGTCGGGCTGAGAACCGAACGCTCGTAACTGGGCGAGAAACGGGGCGTAGGGCGGCCCTCGGCGCTGCGTGTGGGGCCGGCTCGGCGCATCTTTCCCCGCTGGTCCTGCAGCGGCCGCACCTGCTGGCCCGGCCAGTCTGCCTGGCGGGCCTACCCGCGCCGGTGCCCGCGCCGCCTCGGACCTGTGAGCTCCGCCTCACGGCGCTCCCCACCGAGCAGCTGAAACCCTAATTACACCTCCAGGACCGGCCTGGACCTCTTCCTTCCCGGATTCCCCTGAGCGCTGTCATCTCTCGCGTCGCACACCCACACTTCCGCGCTAATCTGTGGCAACTTCTTCAGGAGAGCAGTTGTACTTCCCTCCATTTCGAGAGCCCATGTTTTGAAACACAGTGCCTGTGAAATACTATAGTCAGTATAGTTTTTATAAATTTAACAGTAATTTTAATAAACTGTTCTCTTGTTATATTTTGTGATCTTTATAAAATAGATACACTTCTCATTTTAAAAGAAGAAACCACAAACGCTTGTTAAGCAGTTTGACGCAATTACAAAAACGAGGTTTAGAACCCAGATCTAAAACTTTGTTTCGTTCTCCTATTTTCCACAGCAGTAGTAGAGCATGTTTATCCATGTCTCTATTAAATTATTTGAAATATCAGAATGTGTAGGGCACGATGGTTGGCATTGGAGATACAGAATAGCAACAACGTGACAGACGTGGCACTTTATTTTGTGAATGTTACATAGCGAAGCAAAAGGAAGCGGTAGACTAGCCAAAAATTACAATGTCATCAGATGCAAAATAAAAGGAAGAAAAGGAAAGGAGCTAAGAAGAAAAAAATGTAAGTAGCAAGAGATGAGAAACTGGTATTTTGGAATCACCCTAGAAGTTTGAAAGGCCAATTGCCTGAGAATTTGAAGTTACAAGTTGCACAAATACTAAAATTTAAGGATTTTAAAGTTGTTACTATAAATATAGGGCAAAACCATGCGGGGGGCCCGGCATGGTGTCCCAGTCTCAGCACTAGGGAGGCAGTGGCAGGAGGATCGTTGTGAGTTGGAGACCAGCCTGGGCTACAAAGTGAGCTCAAGGTTAGCCTGAAATGTATAGCGAAAACTTATCTCCAAAAAACTAAATAAATATAAAGTAAAATCGCCATGCATGCTGGGCATGGTGATGCACACCTGTAATCCCAGGACTTGGGAAGCTGAGGCAGGAGGATCTCAGTGAGTTCCAGATCAGCCTGGGTTGCAAAGAGCGTTTGAGGCCTGCCTGAACTAAGTAGCAAGATCCTGTCTTTAAAAAACAGAAAAGCCAAAAATCTACAATGAAAAATAAATGCAATAAAAGGCAAGACCAAGGTTTGGAAGCTTTCATACCCCAACTCTGCTTGATTGAGAACTTGGTTGAGTATATGAGTTCAAAAGGAAACAATAAAAAAATAATTATCTATGTAATGTTCTTACAGCAACTTCTGTATCCTTCCAAAAGCAGACTTCAAAAGAATTTTGACTACATGTAACTAATAATTCATACTTAATGATACACTGCAAAACTTGGCCTGGGTCATGCTTAAAGATGAGGAATTATAACAATAAGTATTAGTCTTTTTGATATGTTAGCTAATATCAAAGTACTTTGGACTGACCAGAGATAAAGCTACAGAAATAGAAAAACTAGGTAACTTGCCTAAATTCACATAGCTGTAGAAATAGATCTGAAGTATGAACTCTGGAATCTGGCTCCAGACACTACCCTCTTTCCATTACATAATGTGTTCTACTCTGTCTTAGAACATACTGTATGATTGTTTAAACCTCGGATGCTCTATTGCAAAACTTTTGCTAGTGTCACTTAAGCGTTGTATTTGCTTAGTTCCTAGCCTAACTCCCAGCTGCATTCCAATTTATTTATTTATTTATTTATTTATTTTTTTGCGGAACCGGGAATTGAACTCAGGCCCTTGCACTTGCCCGGCAAGCACTTATTCTAGTGAGCTATCTTCCTGGACCCTGCATTCAAATTTGTATGTTCCAGCCTTGAGCAGAGTTCCAACTCCCCCGCCCTTTACACTCACAGTTTAAAAAATTTTCTCTTTTAAATTTCTGGATGAATTTTTAAAGCAGTACATTGCATGTGATAATGGGTCATAGTGCTTGAGAGACACGATGACATTATCACTCCTGCCAAAGGTCAAGAAATATTTACTGAGGGCTTATTCAGTGCTGTGCAAAAGCTTAGGTCCTCAAGGGATGGAGTTAAATATTTTGATAATTTATCTTTTCCAGGCAACACAGTAAATGCTTGGATGAGCTGTACAGAGAGAGGGTCCAATGGGAAGAGTTGGGGCTGGCTTGGAACACAGAAACTGGCGCAAAGCCTAAGCTAGGTACAAAGGCCAAAACTGAGCACAGAAGTAGGGAAAAAGAAATGTATGTATACCCAAGATAGCCAAGATCATTGTGCTACTAATTTCTATTAGTTCACTGAAAGAAGGTTATGTTTGTATTGTTTGATCAATCTTGCATGCCTACACCTGGTGATCTGAGCAACTACATAAACATAATATCAAAGATTATTTTCTAAGCATTCATTTGAAATGTCAATGGACCTCTCATTAACACCTACTCTTGAGCTTTAGCTAAATCCAAGAATTTTTTTTATTTTATTAGTACATGTTTGCATCTCACAAAGTTTAAAGTCACGTTGCAGAGTAGTTACATATACATGCTACGACTTCTTTCTTGAATCCCCTTCTCCTTCCCTCCTCCACCCCTTATCTGTCCATTTCCCTACCCCCACCTTTTTTTTTTTTTTTTTTTTTTTTTTCAGAACCAAGGATTGAACTCAGGCCCTTGTGCTTGCTAGGGAAGCACTTACTCTACTGAGCCATCTCCCCGGCCTCATTCTTCTTGATACTAATTTTAGCTCATGTTATGGAATATAATGTCTACATGCATTGAGGTTATGTTTCTGTACACAGTTGATCTTCATTCTATTTTCTTGCCTTTCTTTTCTTTTTCTTTTTTTTTCCATACAGAGTCTCTGCACATAGCTGGGACTTGTAGTGATCCTCCTATCTCAGCCTCCCCAGGGCTGGAATTACCACCCTGGGGAATTGTATACCACCACACCCATGTTCAGTGGCCCAAATGGCACTCGGGGTGGGCCAGCAGGTCATGCAATACCAGGGATCAAACCAGGTCCTTGCACATGCCAGGCAGCCACTTAGACTGCAGAGCTATCTCCCCAGCCCAGTTTTCTTCCCCTTCACCTCCTCCACATACCTTGAGCGTTTTTTGTTGGACCATTTGCCTACTCCTTGCCCCCTTGTACCCATCCTTTATTATTCTGTCTGTAATTGGCCTCATTCAAATGAAAGTACCATATGGAATTGAAGTTTGTGTGTCTGGTTTATTTCACTCTATTTTTACGAGGTTCCTTCATTTTCCTACAACTGTTGCAGATATGTCATTATAGCCAAATGGTAGTCCATTATATATAGATACCAAATTTTCTTTATCAGATCATTTGTTGATGGGTATACAGGCTGTTTCCAGAATTTAGGGATTACAAATTGTGCTGCTATGAACATTGGTATGTATGTATCCCCATAGAATGACGTTGTAAGCTCTTTGGGGAAGATACCTAGCAGAGAGATTGCTGAGTCATACACTTTCTAATTTCAGTTATTTGAGAAGTCCCCACACTAATTTCCATAATGCTGTACTAGCTTACATTCCTATCGACCACGAAGGAGGACTTCTTCGTCACAGCCTTATCAGTATTTGTTTTTGTTTGATTTCTTAATGATTGCCATTGGTTTTGAAATAAGATGGAATCTTACCTTTGTTTTAATTTTCATTGCCCTAATGGCCAAAGATGTTGAGCATTTTTTCATATATTTATTCATCATTGGTATTTATTCCTCTATAAAGTATATGTTCATTTTTCTTGCCTATTTATTGACGAGATCTTTAATTTTAGGTGGTTAAATTGTTTTCTAGTTCTTTGTATATTCTACATATTATTCCTCTGTCTGAGGAGTAGCTAGCAAATCTTTGTCATCCATAGGTTCCCTCTTCACTGTACAGAAGCTTTTTAGTGTGATATCATCCTATTTGTTGATTCTGTTATTTCTTGTACAGTTGAGGTTCTGTTTAGAAAATCCTTTCCTACATCTTTTTTACCTATTTTATCTTCCAGTAGGTTTAATGTTTCTTTTTTAATGTTCAGATCTTTAATCCATGTTGATTTTAGCATACAGTAAGAGATGAGGGTCCATTTTCAATCTTCTGCACACAAATAACCATTTCCCCCTGCACTAGTTGTTGAATAGGTCAGCTTTCTTCCAACATATGCAAGAGTCCCTTTCATACAGATCAAATAGCTGAATGCGTTTTTCAGGAAGGTTCTGAATCCTCAGTTTTCTTCTATTGATCCAGGTATCTGTTTCTGTTTTAGTGCTGTACCTTTTTATTAATGTTGCAGTAGTTTGAAGTCAGATATTACTATGCTCCTGCTTTTTTCTTACTGCCAAAAATTTCTTCATCCAGAACTCTTCTGGTTTTGTATGAATTTTAGGATTGATTTTTCTAGATATGTAAAGTATTCTATTGGTACCCTGATTGGGAATACATTGAAGCTGTATAGCAGTTTTGGGAGTTTTGACAATATTGATTTTGCCTATCCATGGCAGGGGACATCTTTCCATTTTTTGCTGTCCTTTTTAATTTCCTTTTTTAGAGTACTTTTAATCTTATTTATAGAGATCTTTCACTTCTTTAGTTCGGTTAATTCCTAGGAATTTCATTTTCCTTACAGCTAATGTGAATGATACTATTTTCATTATTTCCTTTTTACCTCCATCATTGTTGGTATACAAAAATACTAATAATTTTTGTGTGCTGATCTTGTAGCCTGCTACATTGCTGAAGTTAGTTGTCAATAGTTTTTTGGTGCAGTTCTTTGAGACATCTATATAGAGTACCATGTCATCTGCAAATAATGATATTTTGAGTTCTTCCTTTCCTATATATATACCACTTTCATTTCTTTGTCTTATGTCATTCCTCTGGCTGTTTCAAGCATTATGTTGAATAGAAGTTGTGATAGTAGACTCTTGTTTTAGTCTTGATTTTATGGGAAAATGGTTTTAGTTTTTCTCCATTTAGTATGATGCTGGTGGCAGGTGGGTCATAAATAACCTTTATCATATTGAGGTATGGGTCCCTTTATACCTGTTTCTTCAGGGTTTTTATCATGAAGTGAGTGGTGTTGGATTTTGCTGAAAGCCTTCTCCATCTGATGATATGATGATAAGGTTTTTTTTACCATGCTTCTATTTATGTGATATATTACATTTATTGACTTACATATGTTGAACTATCCTTGTATTTCTGGGATGAAATCTACATGATCATTTTGATAATGTGCTGGATTATATTTGCTAATATCTTTTTGGGATTTTTGATCTATATTCATTAAGGAGACTGGCCTATGGTTTTCTTTTATACTTGCATCTTTATCTTATTTGGGGGTGAGGGTGATTTTGGGATCCATAAATAAATTTGGGAGCACTCCATCCTTCTTAATCTCTCTTTTTAAAAAAATGTATTTGGTACAGCATCTGCAGGGTCTACAGGGTCTCACTAAGTAGATCAGACTCTAGTGATTCTACTGTTTTCAGCCCCCCAAGAACTGGGATTACAAGCATGCACCACCATGCCCCCGAGGATGAGGCCAGGTGTAGCAGGCTGGGGATCAAACCCTGGCCGCTGTGCTCTGCCTAAGCAGGCACTTTAGTCCACTGAGCTATCTGGCCAGCCCTTCCAATCTCTTTGCAGAGCTTGAGGACTGTTGGTGCTATAACATCCTTAAAGGTGTTGTAGAATTCAGAAGTGAATCCCTCAGATCTTTTATTCGTTGGTAGATTCTTTATTACTATGTCAATTTTATTCCTTGATATTGGGTTTTTAAGCATAGTTATGTCTTCTTGGATTAGATTCGGTAGTTTGTATGTAGAAATCTGTCCATTTATTCAACATTTGATAATTTGTTGGAATATAATTTTTCAATCTGGATTCCACACTATCTGTTGTAATTTCACATTTTTCATTTCTAACTGCATTGATATGAGTCTTTTTTTCTCTTTCTCTTGGTATGTCTGACTAAGGGCTTGTTGAGGGTACTTTTCTCTTGTTGCTGAGACAAAATATCTGATGCCCAAAATTAAAGAAGGAAAGGTTTAATTAGCTCAGAGCTTGTAAAGATTTCAGTCTGTAATCAGCTGGCTCTAAGGTAGGGTGGCATGGGGAAGGGCAATAGTTCAAGGCAGCTGAAGACAACAAAATCAACAAGGGGGTGGGGGGAGCAGGCCTCTTTTCCTCTCTTATATTGTATGCAGGCTACCTGACCAGGGCTGTGTCCTTACACTCACAACATCTCTGAGCCCTCCTCTTGCCCAGGCTCAGGATGTTTACAAAGTGAGAACCCTGGCCCCCTGCTGAGTCACTTAGTTAAACTTTTAAGAGCCAAGTCATCAACTCACTAATTTTTTAAAAATATTTTAAAGCATCAAGTTCACTGATTTCTGCTCTTGTCTTTATAATCCCCCTGCTTAATTTCAGTTTGGGCTGAACTGTTTTTGTTTCTCAGTTATCTTAAGGTTGTTATGAGTAACATTATGTATTTGAATTTCCTGTGTCCCAAGCATGTGAATAGGTTATTAAGAATCACTTTGTACACCAGGCTGGTCTCAAACTCATGGTAATCCTCTTGCCTCAGCCATCAAGTGCTGGGATAACAGGCATGCACTACCACAACCAGCATATATCAGAGGTTTTGACAAGTTGTACCACAGTTGTCCACTGAGTCAGGCTTATTCCTATGCAGTCAAATCAGCTATAGCAGTAACAGGCTAATCCATTACAGCGGAATCTACTAGGGCTAGCTGAGAAATAACATACCATGAGACCCTGTCCTTGAGCCTAGCATCGCATTATAAATCAATCCCAATGTCACATACTCTAGATCCAGCCAACTCTGAAAAAACCCACCTCTATGACTGCATAGACATATAGAATAAATTCACATTTAACATAGAGAATAAATGCACATTTATAGTGTAAACATCATTAACAACCCAAGTCTTGAGCCACAGTCTCCTCTCAAAGTGAAAAATAGCATCAACAGTAATTTTATAGAATCAGTTATCTGATTCCCATTTCCCAGGGAATGGGAAAGAAAAGAGGAAAAGGAAAGTAAAACCTTTTTTAAAAAAAGTCCTCTGCTCTGTGATACGGGAAGGAGAATTGGGAGGATGGCAAAGGACAGTAATGGTGGTAAGCATGTATTATATATTTGGAAGGGGAAAGCTGGGCATACCTCTGTGACTGCCTGAGGCTTTGTGGGGGAACACTGAGACACAAGTCATAACAGGAGAAAAGGAAAGAAGAAAGAAAAATTGAGGATGAATAATACACAGAAGAAAATCCAGGTAAAGATACATAGATAAAAATAGGAGGGCCAGGGGGCCAGGGAGATGGCTCAGTAGAATAAGCGCTTCCCTGCTAGCACAAGGGCCTGAGTTCAATCCCAGGTTCTGCCAAAAAAATAAAAAAAAAAAGGGTTTCCTTGGCTCAGAGGAAGGCTTAAGAAAATAGGAGGGACATAACAGGACAAGAGAGAATTGACTTAGGCTTTATAAACTATATTGGGAGAAAAAAGGCAAAAAGAAGGGAAGCATACAGACATGCTCATTTTAAAAAGGGGGTGAAATAATGGAATAAATGTGTGGGGAATAGTGCACAGACGTCGGAACGTGGTAAAGAATTTTAAAAATAAAAGAACAAAAAAAAGAAAAATAATAAAAAGAAAATAATAAAAGCAAGCTTTCTGTTGCTTTGGAAGTGTGGCTCTTCCTCAGCCTAGGGTTAAGCCGAGCTCGGGCCTGGACGTGTCTGTTCACATTAGAAGCGTAGGGCGCAGCCTACCGCCAGAACCGTGCCTGGCGCAGACACCTGCTCCCAGTGGGAACACAGCGCAGGTGCCTTCCCACCCTGTCACCGGGACGGAGCCCGGCCTCTGACCACACCAGCCCCTGCTCCTTAGCCGGGCGCCCCACTCTGCTCTCCAGCTCCCGGCGCGGAACTGAGCAGTGTGAAGCAGGGAGGGGGCTGCTACTGGGACCCAGGTCCAAGCGCTCAGTCCTTCCCTACAGTGTGTCCCCGCCAGCTCTGCTGCGCAGCTGTGGCTCTGGGCTGTGAACCGAGGTCACTCTCCAACCGTTGACTGCGCTGGCTGCTCTGGAGGCAGAGTCCTGCCTTTTCCTTGCTCCACCCACCTACAGCTATTCTATTGGCCCTGCTGCAGTTTTCCTGTCCCCAGGGTAAAAAAAATGTTTGTTTCATTTTGCTTCCCATCTGGCTTCCCCCCACAGCCCCAGAATGGAGCAGATGTACGGGATGTGCAAGGCCCTAAGGGAGCCCAACATGTGCGAAGGACAAGATCACCACCAGGACCCTGAAGGCCCGGATGGACTAGGACTGTTCTGGAATTTTCTTTTCCTTTTCTTTCTTTCTTTCTTTCTTTCTTTCTTTCTTTCTTTCTTTTTTTCTTTTCTTTAAATAAAGTAGCCTTTCATTCTTGAGAAAGAGAGAGAGAGAGAGAGAGAGAGAGAGAGAGAGAGAGAGAGAGAGAAAAGAAAAATGAAGCTCAGGACCTTGTGTTTGCCAGGCGGGTGCTGTGCCACTGAGTGAGTTCTCAGCCCCCTCCGCTGGCTTCAAGCCAGCTGCTCCCTGCAGAGGTGTGCCATCTCTCCTTTACGATGTGACCTATTTCTTCCGTACCATTTCGTCCTATTTTCTTCTCTGTCAATTCCCTTGTGGTTCAAAAGTAACATCCACTCACTTCAATTCCTTTCCAAGCTGTTGTTTTCTAAACTCTAGACACTTTGTGCTAGAGAAGCTGAGTTGCTGACACTTACTGCTCTGCCATTTGGGGACTCTGCCACTAAGAATTTATACCACTATAAAAGGCACAACATAAAGTCATCTGGGAAACTGGCAAAGACTTTATGGTCTTGATTTTCCTGAATCCAGATTCTCTGCCTCTCCTCCTCCTCCTCCTCCTAGTCCTCGTCCTCTTCTCCTTCGTCTCCATCCTCTTCCTCCCCCTCCCCTTCCCCCTGCTTCTGCTTTTGCTTTTCCTTCTCTCTCTTGTAAATACCTTCCAGTTTCTCAGCCATGTTTTCATCGGGTTCCACACGCTGCCACCCACCGTGCAATTTTGAGGACTGTGAGTCTTGCTTCCCAGGGAATGATTGTAGCTTTTTCCCATCACATTCCACCCCCTCCCCAGCTGCATTAAAGATGAAGCTACAATTCATACATGATGAAGCATCATACAGATGCTTCAGAAGTCTCTGCCTTCAGAAGCCTGGCGAGCATTGTAAGTCTTTTGGCTTTGGTTCATCCTTAAAATCTTCTCTTTTTCCCCTTCCACTTGGCACTCTCTCAACTTTTGATCACACCGTGCTACTCCAATGAGAGGGTGTTACAAGATATTCTTGAGAGAAGCTTCCCAAGGGAGGCTCCCTCCTAATGCTAAGGCTCATGGAAAATGAGTGGATTAAGAAACTTCATTCTTCTCAACCCAGATCTCTACACCTTTTGCAGAAATGTAGGCTGTACATCTTTACAAGAAGAGCAGAGAGAGAGAATATAAATTATCAGCAAACTCTACTCAGTGCTTTTTGGCTTACAACTCCTGTTTGGGGTGTGTGTGTGTGTGTGTGTGTGTGTATTTGGGGGGTGGGCAGGGTCTCACAATGCAGTTCAGGCCTCAAATTCACTGAGATCTTCCTGTCTCAGCCTCCCAACTTCTATAATTATAGGCCTCTGTCACCATGCTCAACTGCTTGTTCTTCAGTATACATTCATTTTAAATAAATTAGGAAGAAATTTGACCAATATACATCTTAAGTCATTTTTCTCTTATTGCTAAGATTAATACCAATACCCAAAGTTAAAAGGAAATATATATTTAGCTCCCAGTTTGTGGAGGTTTCAGTCCATAATTAGCTGGCTCCAAGGCAGGGTGGCATGGCAGAGGGGCAACGGTTCATGGAAGTGGAAAAGTACAAAAGCAACGAGAAAGACAGAGCCTCCTTCTGTTCTTATGTTGTATCCAGTCTACCAGATTAGGAGGGTGCTAATCCAATCAGTGGAGTGTTTCAGCAATCACCCACCCTTAATCCCAGCATTGCACTATAAACCAATCACACACTCTAGATTCAGCGACCTCAGAATAAACTCTATGACTGCATGAAGCTCTGGGGGACATCTAGACACAAACTGATAGGTGTTTTTCAGGTGAATGCGCAGCAGAGAAACAGGCAGAAGGAAAAGAGAAAGGGGCTTTATTTTCTTTGAGGACACAGAGAGAATTTGGGGAGGTCAAGGAATTCTTTGAACTAGACAAAGAGAGGCTGACACTTTTATGGCCTTTGCCAGGGGTGGAGTTTGGAGGGGATTTTAGATATACCTGAGGGAGCTGATTGGGGGTCTTCCCTGAGGCAGCAGGAAGGGTCAAAGTCAATTATGTCCTGGGCTAAATTGGAGAAGAAGGGGAGGTGGTCCTGGGAGCACAGGCCTTTGTTTTAAGGGCATTGGCTGTGTTAGATGACTGCCACAATGATTTTAGCAATTTACATTAGGGCTCGAATATCACAAACCATAACAACAGGAAAAGGTTTTTAAATCATAGTTGATGTCACCAGGGACTCACAGTCCAGGACGGTCCTCCCTTTGCCCAACTCTTCACTGGAACAGTTGCACTAAAATCCCACAGGAGCTTGGCTACAGCTGTGGACAAAGTGCTCTGCCTCTACCTCTCAAGACTGTTTGGAGAGCCAGGAAAGCACATCCAATTTCAGTTGAGTTTAAAGCATGGATGATAATATATGGCCATTGTTTGTCACGTAACTTAGTAGGTAAGAAAGGAAAGTAAAAAAATTTTGATCAGTCTGTGTCCTTAGATTCCCTTCTCATTTACTTGGATTTGTTCCACAAAATATTCACATGCTGGAAACGTTGTCCCCAGAAAGTATTGAGAAGTGGTATACCATTAAGATGTGGGTCTAGTAGAAGGGATTCATTTACCTTTGAATGACATTAACACAACTTCCATAAGACCATGTTATTTCCTGCAGGGGTGGGCTGTCATACAGCAAGGTCACCCTTTCCATGTCTCCCCGATATTGTGATGCACCCAGTATCCGCCCCGTGCTTTCTGGACTTGCCCGCTACCAGAATTATAAGCCAATTAAACTTCTTAAAATATATTATCTTATGTCAAGTACTGTGTCATAGCAAGACAGACTGACAGGGGCTCCCTGATTTTAGCAGGCCTTAACTGAAATAGAACTTTCCACTTTCTTCCCTAGAACACTTTTGGTTTTAATCTTCTCTCCAAGCAGCCCTGAGTCTAACACGTCAACCTGTTGTTTTTCGTTGGTCCTGTTTTTCCTCTTCTATAAGTTGTATTGTTTTTTGTTTATTTTACGTATTTATACAGGGTCTCACGATGCAGCTCAGTGATCCTGTTTCAGCCTGCCTAGTGCTGGGATTACAGGAGCGCTCGCCCGGGGGCGGGGCCAGCACAGCATGTAGTATAAAGGATTGAACCTGGGTCCTTGTGCTTGCCAAGAAGGCACTTAGACCACTGAGCTATCTCCATGGCCCTGAGTTGTATTGTTTTTTAGTTTCCACACATCAAAAAATGAGTAAAATACTAGGATATGAGAGTTTATTTGAGAGATAATCCCAGGAAGTTAGAATAGGAAAGCAAAAGGGAAAAAGAAAATGGCAGAGCATTGACCAGAGGCAAAATTCAGCCCCTATGAAATCCAGAATCCAAACACCGGAAAATAACAACTTGTCAATGAGAAAGAGCAGCAGATCCCTGGGAATCAGGAAGGAACTGATGGGAGAAATTAAAAACTACAGAGAAGTTGGAAATACAGTCCATGATGCCTAGAAAAGGAAACAATTTGGATTCTCTCTCCAGCTGTTTCAGCTCCCAGGAAAGGCAACAAAACTCCCTAGAAACAAGGTGAACACACAGAGTGGGAGGGCCAGTGAGAAATGGAAGCAGAGCCCACAGGCTGTGAACTGCAAAAACAGCATGGGATTTTGCTGGCGGGGTCTCCTTCCACTTCAGGCCAAAGCCCGCTGGGGATTCAGTTGTGGGTGCTGACCATCTCACCAGAGAGTACTTGAACACGTGGCACCTTGGGAAGGGGTTACTTATATCTGGGACTCAGAACAACTAGAAATCAACATCACTTGAGACTCCCAGTGTTAGCCCCTCACAGTGATTGGGTGAGAAACAGGAGACAGCCATGGATGTGAAGTGGGCTAGAAAGAGATCCACTGAGAGGTTTAACTCAAGACAGAAGAACAAGGATACTATGCCTCAATGACAAGCCAGCCTCAGCTTGAGTTGCACTCAGAAACAGTTGGCTCTGAGAGCGCCTGCTGGCATGAAATGATTTTAGTGCCCTTGCCCTGCTGCACACACCCAGTAGAGCTCTGAAGTTGGATTGCCTTCCATATCCACTAACTTGAGCTAGGACACGTCTCAGAATGGGCACTGCCACAATGCAAGTAACAGAGGGGCTTCTGGGATAGTGGGCATACTTCATAAATCAATAGCCCATAGTTTGGGGGAGAAAACCAATACTTGCTACATTCCAGATCTCCAACAGCACCAAGAAAACATTCAATACCTAGGAATTAATCTAACCAAGGAAGTGAAATAAGTCTACAAAAAGAAAAAAACCTATAGTATTATGATAAAGGAGATAAAAAAAAGACATTAGAAAATGGAAAAATATCGTTTGTTCTTGGATAAGCAAAATCTAGTTCATGCTTCAGTTCATGAGCTTAATTCTTTCTGTGATTCTGGTCATAAACTAAATTGGAGAAAAATCAGGTCAAATTCAATGGTTAGGTTTGACATTGACCTTATGTGGAAATTTATTTTAAAAAAATCAGAAAAGGGCCAGGGAGATGGCTCAGTGGACTAAGCGCTTCCCTGGCAAGCACAAGGGCCTGAGTTCAATCCCTGGTTCCGCAAAAAAAAAAAAAAAAATCAGAAAAAATAACAACAGGTTCGGTGACTCTGATTGCTTTGAGCTTGCTCTGAGAGTAGAACTCCCGCAGTGCAGCAGCTCTCCTCACAGAGGCTCAGGTCATTCACTAGGAACACAACAGGAGCCAGGACTTGCCCACATGCTGACTACCACAAAATGAAGATGCTCTCCAGTTCCCAGAGAGTCCCCTGATGCTTAAGAAGCAGGAACTTGATGAGACGGGAAGCTAGGCGACTGATCACCAGAAACCAGGTTTCTCAGCGATCTGAAGCCCATCAGCACAGCTGGGGGAGAAAGAAACTCCTTCCAACACACAGACCGCTGCCTGTGTGAACTTGGGGCAACCCTTCTGCCAGCTGCTGAAGGAAGTTATTCTGACTCCACTAAGGATGAAGACCCTAAGAAGCCCACCATGAGTGGCCATGAGCCAGCACCAAAGAAAAAACAGTATCTTAGAACAGGATCAGTCACGGTTTGGGGTTTTTGCAAGGGGAACAATATAATACAGCATACGTTCTATAATATTATTTTATAAAGAAGTATATACAAGAAGTGCAAGAAATCTAGCCACTCACTAAACACTAAAGAATCCAGCTGAGGGCCTGGATCCTAATATCCTGCATGAGTCCAGATGAAAAAGTCCTAACAATGTCTCCCACAAGTCCAACTGGAGTCCTAGAGCCCGCAAGAACGTCTCATGCATGCCTGCTTCAAGGATCTGTGCTGGAAAGACCCAAAGGTCAGTGGTAGAAGCTAGGAAGTCTATGCCAGAGGGATGAAGGATCTGTGCTAGCAGGATGGGGGATCTGAGCTGGAGCAGGAAGCAAACCTCCACAAACTGTGAGCTAAATAAACCTTTCCTTCCATAATTTTGGGTGTTGGGTATTTTGTGCCAGCGATGAGTGAAAAGTAATTGAGACAATTACTCAGGCAAGCCAGCATGACAAGGTCTTCCAGCAGAACAGCCCAAGAGAACTAGCGGCTTTCAACTGCTCCAATCACTTCTCCAAACAGCAGCCCTAACAACATTCTGACAGCTTCTCCCGTTTTGCCTTAATGTTGATGGCAACAATCCTCAGGTGGGCCTCCCACACCCAACACTGCGCTAGTTCAACTCAGCTGGGTGTATGAAGCTGACTACCAGTTAGAAAACCTCAGGGTTGGGGTGATGGCTTAGTGGCTTAAATGCCTATCTGGCAAGTGTGAGGATCTGGGTTTGATACCCAGAACCCTGGGAGAATCATTTTATTGAATCAATAGACTCATAAATATTGAAAACATCTTTAATTGTCATATGCCCTCCCATGTTGGAGTGAGTTATTTATAAGATTTAGGTGGTAGCTTCTATTTTTTTTGTTTGTTTGTTTGGGTTTTTTTTGTATGCATTTGGTACAGGGTCTCACTATGTAGCTTGGACTCAGTGATCTTCCTGTTTTCAGTCTCCCCAGCACTGGGATTATAGGAGTGTGCCACCATGTCCAGTCTTGGTGGCTGGCTCAACACACCTGGGGGCAGGGCTGGCATGGCATGTGGTTGCAGGGATTGAATACTGGTCTCTATGTTTGCCTAAGTAGGAACTTAGTCCACTGAGCTATCTCACTGGCCCAGTAGTTTATTGAAAGAGAGACAATTACTCAGGCAAGCCAGCATGACAGAGAGAGAGAGAGAGAGAGAGAGAGAGAGAGAGAGAGAGAAAGTCAATTCACTATAGGATCCAACCTCAAGAAGCCCTTAATGGGCCGGCCAGATAGTGCAGTGAACTATAGCACCTGCTTAGGCAGAGCACAGCAGCATGAAAAGGACAGGCCATCACAGAAGGCCACAGTCGTGGGTGAGTGTGCAGGGTAGCCTGGTTCACAGCTCAACCTGGCACTGTTCTTTTACTTTGGACTGAGCTAGCTCTACACAGCTGGTTTCTCCCATATCCGTTTACCTCATACTTTTCTTTCTTTTCTTTCTTTTTTTTTTTTTTTTTTTGGTGAAACCGGGAATTAAATTCAGGCCCTTGAGCTTGCCAGACAAGTACTTATTCTACTGAGCCATCTCCTTGGCTCCTACCTCATACTTTTCAAATAAACTATTTGGCACCATTATTGGCTTGTCTCATCTGAT
Source organism: Octodon degus (assembly GCF_000260255.1). Taxonomy (NCBI): domain Eukaryota; kingdom Metazoa; phylum Chordata; class Mammalia; order Rodentia; family Octodontidae; genus Octodon; species Octodon degus. The sequence goes on along the minus strand of NW_004524753.1, from coordinate 3,220,745 downwards.
TCTTTGTTCCAGGCAAGAAAAACCTAAAATATTTTTTGTTGGTGAGCCATTTATAAAAATAAATAAATAAATAAATAAATAAACACCCTATAACAGTCTCTTGATTACCCACCTGGAGCTGTGTATAAAACTCCTTGATCTTTATTTATTTATTTATTTTTTTTTTGAGACAGGGTCTTGCTATGCAGCTCAGGCTGGCCTTGAGCTCCCTTTGTGGCCCAGGCTGGCCTTGAATTCACAATACTCCTCCTGCCTCAGCCTCCTGAGTACTGGGATTATAGGCAAGGCCCCCATGCCTGACCTGACTTTTTTTTTTTTTTTTTTTAACATAAGGCCTTCAAACTGGATTATATCCCCAGCTTTTTCAAAAGTTTTTATTTTGAGCTAGAGTCTCACTAAGTCACTAAGTTGCCCAGGGTGGACTAGAAAATGCAGTCCTCCTGCCTCCGCCTTCCAGAGCACTGTGATTGCGTACACACAACCAGCGTGCCTGTCTCCTCCTTGATGGTTTTAGAACTTTTTTCTAAGGTCTGGCAATGGTATTTCACTTGCAAATGACATCCTAAAAGCCTCTTTTTGCACTCTGCTCATCCTTGTCCTCTGAGTAAGCCTGTGCCTTGCAGTTTCTGGCTTTCACAATATTTAAGTTTCCAGGTACCCCGCGTTATACAAGGAAAGTGATCGATATATGTATTTGTTGATGATTCTAAAAATAGTGAGCTGAGTGTAGGGGGCACACACTTGTAATCCCGGAACTTGGGAGGCCAAAGCAAGAGGATCACTGTGAATTCAAGGCCAGCCTGGGCTACAAAGTGAGTTCAGGGCCAGCTTGAACTACATAGAGAGACCCTATCTTAAAGAATAAATGAAATAAAATAGTGACACTCTTGACTCTATTAACACCACTAGGAAGGAATTTGTCTACTGAAGTAAAAGCAACAATGATTCTTTTTTTCTCTCTCTTTTCTTTCTTTTTTTTCCATAATTTTATTGAGAAACAAATAGCAATGAGACAGTTTCAAACCAAATTGGTAGGACAGTTTCAATAATTAACACATTGCATACATTCTTCCTAGTGGTTAATTGCTGTACAAGATGCGGACATGATATCCTATTTACAAACACCTTAGAACAAATCCCTCTATTCATTAAGAGAATGCAACCATATATCTATCCATACCATTTTCAATACGCAGATACAAAATGGACATTCATCTGTACCAACAATGATTCTTTTAGTAAGTATTTCAAAAATGGGATGAGAGACCTAAAGAGTTAGGTACGAATGACGAAGCTGCTATTCCTAGGTGGAGTTGCTATTTCCAGTGTCTCACGGCTCCTCTTTGTCAGACAGAAGAAGCATTTGTTTGCAGGAGTTAGGCTCTAAAATGAGGGTAAAACTGGAACTCCAGCAGGATCTCAAGACTTTTCTTTAAAAAGCTCCAACAAAGCTGGAAGGAGGGAAAATGTCAGAGGTAAAAATACCCTCCAAGTCTCTGCACATTTCTTAGAGTATGCACATTTTGTTTGTACAGATTAGACAAAACCTCTTATGCAAGACAGATTTCATTTTTATTTTTAAAATATATTTGGTACAAGATTTCACTACACAGCTCAGACTCATAGTGATCGTCCTATTTTCAGCCTCCCCAGCACTGGGATTACAGGCCGGCACCACCATACCTGGTCTCATGGTTGACTCAGTGTGCCTGGGGTGTGCTGGCATGGCATGTGGTGCTAGGGATCAAATCTGGTCCCTGCGCTTGCCTGAGCAGGTCCTTAGTTCACTGAGCTTTTGAAATCTCATGACTATTTGCAGGAATCCTTCTGTAGATAATTGAGAATTCTAACCTTCTTGCCTTTAAGATGTAACTGTTGAATCCTGAAGTGGATAGAGACTGGCTAGGGGATGCTAACATACTCCTGCTTCTCATAGACCTGCTGTGGATGCTGTCACCGTTCTTCTTTTTACTATTAGACTTAATATTTCCATATTACGAGCCCATTACTTGTGATGTTTTGCAAACATTTGTGGCTTTTCCCTTTCATTAGGCTGAGGAGTGGGGTGGTGGTGGTGCTGGGAATGGAACCCAGGGCCGTGTGCATGCTAGGCAAGCACCTTGTCACTGAGCTGTGCACTAGACCCATGATGGCAAATCGGTGGCACATGTGCCAGAGCAGGCTATTTGTATCACTGAAAGATCTAAAAGGTTCACCTTCTCTGCCTGATAAACTGTTGACTTTGGACTTTGCTTGTGGTGACTTTTGCTATATAGTAGTAGTAGTAGTAGTAGTAGTAGTAGTAGTAATGATAATAATAACAACAACTATTGTATCTGGAATTTGAATTATAGTTATTATTTTCCCACATTCAGAGTGTAAAGAAACATATCCCATTTCTTTTAGTGCTTGCTCGATTTCACTCTTTCCTTTCACACCTCTGATCCCTTTGGAATTTATTCTTATGAGGTCTGGGTCCACTTTTTCATGTTTTTTATTTTAGGGAAGGGTCTACATGGTCTCACTACTAGATCAGACTTGTAGTGATCTGCCTGTGTACAGCCTCCCAAGTGCTGGGATTACAGGCACACGCCAACATGCCCAGTCTCAATTGCCGTCTCGGGCATACCCCAGGGGCAGGGCTGGGAGGCTTGGGGATTGAACCCCTGGCCCCTGCACCTGCTTGCAGGTGCCTTAATCCTCTGACCTATTTGGCCGGCCCTTGGGCCCAGTTTTATCTTTAATGGTTTTGTCTTGATTTTATACACAGTCTACTGTGTTCCCTGCTGACACACATTTCTACTTTCACTTTTTCTGCCATAGGGAATCATGCTAGTGTTTTGGTTTCAGAGGATACTATTTTCTGAAACTGCTTACAGATTCTAAGGATGTACCTTATTTGGAGCCTTAAAGCCTCATGAAAAGAATAATGTGTTTAAAAATTACTTTTCTTCTAAAGCGCTCTCTTAGGCAGAGCCCTGTGCCAGCCTCACCCCTGGGGCGTGCTGAGACGGCAATTTAGACTGGGTGTGGTGGCGCGTTCCTGTAATCCCAGTGCTTGGGAGGCTGAAAACAGGAGAATCACTAGAGTCCCATCTAGTGATACCCAGCAGACCCTGACCTAAATACATAAAAAATAAAAAAAAAATTAAAAAAGAAATAAATAAAAATTATTTTTCTGATTGTCCAGCCCTATTCAGTAATTGTAATATTTTAGATAGATGACTCAGTTCCCAAGATTTTTTTTTAAAGAGAGAAAAATAAAACAAACAAACCAAAAAACAAAAAAGTTTCCAAACAGGTTAGTAGGAGAGTTTTAATAATTAACGTTGCAGATTGTTTTCTTCATAGTGGTTATTCAGAGTATAAGATATAGGCATGATATGTTGTCCAAATAACATTAGCACCAACCTTTCTTTTCAACTAGTTGTATATCTTGAGTATTAATATGATTTTTTTTCTTTTCCTTTTCCCCTTTCCCCAGTCATAATTTGTCTTTTCTGTTGAATAGTTTCTTCCTAATTCTCAATATCTATTGTACACTTTGGATCTTATTCATTCAGCTTCTCACACTAGGGAGACAATATAACATTTAAGCATATGAGTTGATTTATTTTATTTATGAGTATAGCCTCAAGTTGCATCCATTTACCTGTAAAAGTCTCCAGTTTATTCTTCTTTATGGCTGAGTAGTATTCCATAACTCCAGCGCTTGGGAGGCTGAAAACAGGAGAATCAGTACGAGTCCCATCTACATAGTGAGACCCGGTAGCCTATGACCTAAATACATAAAAAAATAAATAAATAAATAAAAATAAAATATAAATAAAAATTACCTTTCTGATTGTCCAGCACATATATTGCTGTGGCATCATGTTTTTAATTCTTCTGGGAAGCTACCCAGAAGGGCAATAGCTGGGTCTAATGGGACCTCTAATTCTAGTTTCTTGAGGAATCCCCTACATGGATTTTCACAGTGGTACCAATTTATTCCCACATGAACAGTGGAGAAGTGTCCCTTTTCCCTTAAAGCCCCACAGTTAAAAATCAGCATTTATTGGTTGATTTTTTGATGATAGCCATTCTTTGTGGGGTGAGATGGAATGTCGGTGTTGTTTTAATTTGCATCTCCCAAATGACCAATGATGTTGAACATTTTTTCATGTATTTATTTGCCATTTGTATTTCTTCCTCTCAGAGGTGTATATTCATCTCAGATGCCCATTTTTGGATTGGGTCTTTGAATTTGGGGGTGGGTCTAATCTTTTTTCAATTGTTTATAGTTCCAATGATAAGGAGTTCAAGGGCCGGCCAAATAGCTCAGTGGATTAAAGTGCCTGCAAGTGGGTGAAGTGAGGGGGGGCTCGATCCCTGGGCCTGCCTTGCTGGCCCTGCCCCCAGGGCACAATGAGACAGCAATTAAGACTGGGTGTAGTGTGTGTGCCTGTAATCCCAGCTCTTGGGAGGCTATAAACGGGAGGATCACTATGAATCCAATTAGTAGTGAGATCCTGGAACCCTGTAGACCCTTCCCTAAAATACACACACACACACATACACACACACACACACACACACACACACACAAAGGAGTTCAATTTGTGGAAGTGTATGGACAATTATTTAAAAATGTTTTAAGAAGCAGAAATCTAGTGAAATTTACATTTCCCCTTATTGCCTAAATACCAGGTAGTATGACTCTGTACTAAGGCAATCAACCTTTATGGAGGAATTGGATTTGAGTTATTCATTTCTGCTACAAATCCTGCAGTACCTAACTGTTGCTTAAACCTTCATTTCACTCTCCTTTCATGAGAGTACCTCTCTCATCTGAACAGAGGTAGCTACAGGCATTGGTTCAGCAGCTCAACAGTGACAGAAATAGCACCTCTACAATTCTGTTGGTTTTATCTCATTGTTCCAAGATGGCGGCCAAAGTGCCAACTACTGCATTGGAGTTCAAAGTAGAAAAAAAGTGAAGAAGCATATAATCAGCACCCGTCTTGTTTATCAGCAAAACAATTCCTCCCCTAACTTTCTTTAGAAAATTTCTGTATGTGTGTCCTTGGTCAGCAAGAGGGGCTGGGAGAGATATCCCAGAGGCTGGAGTAGGCAATGAGGGTCCACTGTTGAGGACAGATGCACACTGTGGGTCTGATCATCTGATTTAGCCAAATCTTTTCATCTGCCTTGAATGAAACAATCGCCTACTGAACTTCAAGATATACGTAAGGGCAAAATTATTTTCTGGCCAGTTGATGCTAATTTTTACAGATTGAGGAATTCACAGAATTTCTTGAATTTCTCAGAGCCATGTGGGTCCAGGAGTGCTCATAAGATGCCTGGGGAAAGTGCTGATGCACTCCGTTCCTCTCTTTGTCCAGTCAAGAAGCAAATTGATCTGCTGGCCAGGAGAAGAGAACAGGGTGAGCAGTGAACAGAGACAATGCCCACAGAAACAGGGGAGCCTTATGAGAAGCAAGGTGGAAAGCTGCCTGAAAGCTAGGGGGTGCAGCCCTCTTGCCCCCTACCCCCATCCGGGGTCCTTGCTCTCTAAGGAGCTAAGAAAGCTAGACCGAATCAGACAGGGCTGATTGCAGAAGCAGAATGGATTAGGGAAGCAGGAACACTGACCACAGCTGTGGGGCAGCTATGAGCTAAGGGTCAATCCTTGAAAGCCCTATTTCTACTCATCCTGATTTACCTGGTATCTTGGACGAAAATCCCACCTGACCCACTTGTTTCAACATTGATTTCTCATAGTTCTTCCTGGTTGGGTGATTCTTGCAAGTTTCTTCTAGGAATTTCTTCATTTGATCATGATTGTCACTGGTAGCCCTCCTCATAGTTACCCAGGAGGAAATTCCCCAGCCTAGTGTTTCACGCTTGACCTGACATTGTAGTCATATAAAATTACTAATAAAAACAAAGTCATAGAATGTTAATAATAAACCACAAAGTAATAAAATATTCTGGAATATTCTAAGACTTACTACAACCAGAAATGGCTCTGGACACCACCAAATAATTTCCAAGGGCAAAAAAAATCACCATAAGATGAGAACAACTGCTTTCAAGACACTCAACACCCACTTTAGGTATAAGCACAAAGGAAAGAAATGACCTGGCTGTGAGATAAACACACAGCACTAACGCACAGGCCTGGGGAGAAAGCTCAGTGGCACAGCACCTGCCTGGCAAGAACAAGGTCCTGAGTTTGATTCCTGGTATCAAAAAAACCAAACTAACAACCTCAGAAATACTAAAATGACAGGTGAATTTAAAAAAAGAAAGTGAGTAAGTTAGCAAAATGTGTGCAGTGACTATACTCCAGAAGAAAATATAACTCGGAGACAAAGGACAAAACTTCAAAGTCTATATCCTGATTAAATAATTTTTTTACGAATAGATATCAAGAGTGAAAAGGACGGTGGTAAAAGAACAAAATGGACTGAAGAGGGCGATTGTAGTGCTAAGCCAATGAGCTGAGCTCCAAAATAGCGTGACTATAAGAACAAAAGAGTCAGAGTATCAAGAAACTATTGACAGAATTGAATATAGAGTTGGTGACAAAGAGAGTTATGATACAGAAAATGCAGAGGAAAGGAACAACGCAAAACGATTAAATAATACATTGTTAATATCCAGTACCAAGAAGGATGACCTAATAGAAGGATAAATTGCTGTCCTTGAAGACTTCTCTACTTGTTGCCCTGGGGGACATTTCTCTGGGGTTCTGCATGTGTGAACCATTTAAATTTCCTATCAAAGGAAAGAACTCTTTATATTCCAGGAACAAAGCACAAGGGAGAAATATGCTGACCTCAAATTTCTCTACAGCAAATGTCAATGCCAGATGCTCAGACACAAAGTCTAACCCAAGAACATTGTACCCAGACAGCCTGAACTTCCAGGGCAAATGCAAGAGGTAGAAACTCTTAAACTCGAAGTATTCAAGGACTACAAGATTGGTCATTCTTGGAAAAATTGGAGATGATGAATCTAGCTCACACAAAAAAAGATAATTCAGAAATCAGTTAGTTTTGTGTTTTGTTTTGTTTTTTTAAGGATAAAGCCAAATTTAATACTGGGAGGAAGTAGAAAAATATTTACACATTTCTGGAAGGAAAATACATGCGATCCAAATCTACTGAAACCAGGCAAGTTGTGCTTCAAGCGTAAAGCACAGGGAAGAGTATTTCAAAGTAAAAAGTTCCACTCATGAGTGCTCTTGAAAATGTTTCTTGTCTAAGAAATTCAGCAACAGAACAAATGAATCAAAATAGAGCACTCACATGTGGACAGAATGTAGTGAAATGATTGGCAAATTCACCTCAACTTAAACACAAAACAAGGACAAGAAATTATTATAAGACAGACTGAATATAATAGCTGATAGTTTAAAAATGACCATGTAAGGGCCGGGGAGATGGCTCAGTAGAATAAGCGCTTCCCTGGCAAGCGCAAGGGTCTGAGTTCAATCCCTGGTTCCACCAAAAAAAAAAAAAAAAAAAAGACCATATAATTCCTGTCATACTGGCCCTGCCCCCAGGGGCACACTGAGAGGCAATTGAGTCTGGGCACGGTGGCCCGCGCCTATAATCTCAGCACTTGGGAGGCTGAAAACAGAAGAATCACTACGAATCCAGTCTACGTAGTGAGACCCTGAACGCCCGATAGACCCTGCCCTAAATACAGAAAAAGTAAATATATAAGTAAGTAAATAAATAAATGACCATATAAGAAAAGTTAGATATTGGGTATGAATTATAAAACAATAAACAAAATGGTTATTTTCTTAATGTTTCCTGGGAGGGAGTCAATCTGTGATCTAAATTGGAATATTGCTTTAAGAAGTTTTATAGTGGTCCAAGGGTAGCTCACTGGTAAGTGCAAGGTCCTGAGTTCAAGTTCCATTACCAAAAAAAAAATTTTTATAGCTTTAGTTTTAGGATTTAATTGTAGGTAAATAACCAATTTTGATTAACTTTTTAAGCACAATGTTTAGTTTTTCCAGGCTTGGAGCCTATTAATTCAGTATCTGTTGATAAGATGTTCACTTCTCCCATTGAACCTTCATGTTACCTTTGTCAAAAATGAACAGATCCTACATACAGGAATTTATTTCTGGATTTTATTGGTATATTGGCATCAAAGTTCTCACCAGTAACCAACTCTTGATCACTATAATTTTATAGTAAGGTTTCATAACAAGTAGGATAAAATGACAGTTTCATTGTTTTTCTTTTTAGTTGCTCTATTCATTTGGGACTTTTGCATTTCAATATAAATAGGTGACTTACCTTGTCAGTTCTAATTTTATTTTTTTTGTAGAACCAGGGAATGAACTCAGGCCCTTGCGCTTACCAGGTAAGTGCTTATTCTACTGAGCCATCTCCCCTGCCCTGACAGTTCTAATTTTAAAAACTGGTGGAACTTAGGCAGATAGGGGGTTGTGTGACATCTACAGATCTACTTGGGTAGAATTACATGTTGACAATATTCTAATCTATAAATATGATCATTCTACTCTGAATTTAGGCCTTTAAATTCTCTCAGCAGTGTTTTGCAGTTTTCAATGATGAGACTCTTTCTTTTTTTAATCTCTCTGTCCTTTTCTGTTTCTAACTCTGTCAGTGTCTCTATGTCTCTGTCTCTATCTCTTTCAGTACTGAGGATTCAACTCAGGACCTTTTCACTGAGCTACACAGCCACCCTTCAAAAGAATTTGAAAGAATTTTTGAGATATGGTCTAAGTTGCCAATTTACCCAAGCTGGGCTGGTGTTTTCATTCCTCCCATGTCAGCCTTTCAAAGTGCTGGGATAAAAGGCAGGTATCACATTTGAGATCTTTTATTACATTCATTCCTCAATTTCTTACAGTTTGTTTTTAAATTATTTATTTACTTACTTATTTACTTATTTGGTACAGGGTCTTGCTATGCAGCTTGGATTTGTAGTGATCCTCCTGTCTCAGCCTCCCCAGTTTGGGATTACAGGTGTGTACTACCATGCCCAGTTTTGGTGGCCAGCTCAGTGCCAGGGTCTGCACCACATGAGGTACCAGGTATCGAACCTGGGCTCTGGTGCTTGCCAGGCAGGAACTTATACCACTAAGCTCTCTTCCCAGCCTCCAGCCTGTCTTATAGTTTTTTGAGATTTGTAAATTTTAATTTTTCAATTATTTACACTGCAATAAAATATGATTTTTTTTCATATTAATTTTGTATTTCTAGACAC
>NW_004524753.1:3203449-3206214 GCF_000260255.1 Octodon degus | reverse complement strand
CGGCAGAGTGGTGGGGGGCAGCCTGAGGGGGTGGGAGAGGTCTGGCCCACGCTGCACCTGGGCTGGGACTGGTCCCACCAGAGCAGGTTAGCAGGAAGCTCTCCACACACTCACCGGACCTGGGTTAGGACTGGGTCTGGGGGTTCCCGGAAGTCGGCAGAAATTCCTACTTGGCGGGAGGGGTGGGGAGGTATGGCCGGAGGGGTGGGGAGGCACTGCAGAGTGGTGGGGGTGGCCCGAGGGGATGGGAGAGGGTCCGGTCCACTCTGCACCTGGGCTGGACTGGTCCCGCCGGCGCAGGTTAGCAGGAAGCTCTCCACACACTCACCCGACCTGGGCTAGGACTGGGTCTCCTCTAGAACTTTTAAAATCCTTAGGATTTTAAAAATATAAACCAACATAGTATTTGTAAGTAGAGACAGTTGCATTTCCTTTGTGATTCCTTTTCTAAGTCTTTAGCAATGTTTACTATCTACAACAAAATGTTAATAGATGTGGAGAAAACATTTTTGCCTTGTTCCTTCCGTCAGCATTAAATATGATATTGTAATTTACATTTTTTTATCCACTTAAGGTATTTCCTATTGATTTCTTATTGACTGAGAATGTTGGTTTAGTTTTCAAAAATTAAGATGTGTCCCTCCTTTTGCCCAGAAGCTCCACTCCTGGTAACAAGTCCAAAATTATATATCTGCATGTGGAATTATTTATGTATGAGGTTAATTAATCATTGTATCTTTTCAATAGCAAATTATTGACAAATATATCCATTGTTATAGCCACAGAAAACACTATATGACTCTGTGTGTGTGTGTGTGTGTGTGTGTGTGTGTACAATAAGAATATTACCAATCAGTTTAACAGCAATTTCTAGAGTCAGAAAAATGTAAAGCATTTAGAAAGTATTTGGTATCAAATCAGCACCATATAAATACTTCCTTTTGCTATTGTTACAGTGTAGCCAGACATCCAGTATATGCTGTTAATCTTAAAACAGTCAGTGAAAAACCTCCAAGAAATAATAGGACTTGGGAAAGTGACTGAATATCATAAAGCAATAAAAGTAACTCTCCTTGTACAGAAGCTGGGAACTGAATTCTCTTTTCCATCTTGCAAGATGGTGAGTGAAAAAGCTGAGAAGCCAAAAGGCTGGTGCCACTCGCCCCATTAAAACAGGTAATATGAAGGCTAAGATGGCCAAAAAGGGGCAGTCCCACTGCAGCCGAAATTCTGTCCTAGTTAGATAAATTGTTAGATACTCTGATCTGCTGTGTGTTCCAGAAGGGCCTTGTACAAGATGAAGTGCTCAGGTGCCAATTCCAGGGTTGAAGAGAAAAAGAGGGAAAAGTTTCTTACTACTGTCACTAAGCCAGTTGGTGGTGACAAGAAGGGTGTTACCTGAGTAAACATTGCAAAAGGCCTAAATAATAAAATACTACAAATTTAGTGGTCTAAGACAACATTAATTTATGATAGTTTTGTAGGTCAGAAGTCTGGATCAGCTTCAACTGAAATTTCTTCTGGGGATCTCGTAAGACTTATATCAAGCAATCAACATGGTTGGGTTCTTTCTTACCTGAACTATGGTAAATTCATTTCGGTTTGTGTCATTCAATACCTTGAGATTGTAGGTTTGGGTCACCAAAGCTCAACATAGAAAAGAACTGGATTATAAAAAACAGACTCAAATTCAAGTCCAGGAGATTAAAATTTCTATTGAAAGTATGTTCAGCAGAAATAGTCAATGTGAAGGTAGAATATCAGATATAGAAGACAAGGCTGTGTTTGGTTACCTTCAAGTGAAAGATTTCTTTAAAAATACCAAGGGACCATAAAAAAATCAATCCAACAATTACTAGACAATACCAAGAACACTATCAATAAAAAATTAGAACATAGTAAAAAGGGCATAAAAAGCCTATTTAAGGAAGTAATAACAGAAAACTTCCCAAACATGAAAAAAGAATTTGATATATAAATAATTAATGTATATAAAACTCTAGCCATGATCATTTTTTTTTAGCCATGATCATTGAGGCACATAATAGTCAAGGATTCCAGCAGTTTAGAACAAGAATAAAATACTAAAAGTCATTAAAATGAAGAAACAAATCACCTATAAAGAAAAACTCATTCCAGACTTCTCAACATAAACTCCGAAGTTAAGGAGAATTTCAAACATTTTAGACTCTAAAAGAAAACAACCTCCAACCCTGATTGATGTACCCTGTAAAGTTATCATTCAAAATTGATGGAAGAATGAGATACTTCCATGATAAAAACACGTGAAGAAATTCATGACCACCAAATCAGCACTCAAAAACTTCTGTAGAATAGTCTAGAAAAACAAAACAGAGACAACAATTCCAAGTATTTCATTAAAACAAATCCAAGAATCAAAAAAAAAATTATTAAATAGAAGAAAAAGAAAGGGGTCCAACAATAGGAAAATAATAAAATGACAAGGGTAAATCAACATATATCAGTTATAGCCATTAATGTGAATAGTCTCAAACCACCAGTCCAATGACAGAGTGGCACAATGGATCAAGTAACAAGATTCAACAATGTGCTGCATATACATTTATTTTTTAAAATTTTTTAAAAATTGTATTAAAAAACTGTTTATTTGTTTATTTATGTGTGTGTGTGTGTGTGTGTGTGTGTGTGGCCAGCTCAGCCCACCAGTGGGCGGGGCTGGCTGGCATGTGGTGCTGGGGGATTGAACCGCGGTCCCTGTGCTTTGCTAAGTTTGTTCTAAGTAG
>NW_004524753.1:3197055-3197980 GCF_000260255.1 Octodon degus | reverse complement strand
AAAATAAAATAAAAAAATAAAAAATAAAATATAATCTAAAAAAAATGTGTAATTGTTTTTTTCACATTCTATAGGGAGTTAAAGTTTAGAATAATCATAGTTATTGGAAAATAGCAGTTCTATGTTATGTCTAAGGTATTTGATATTCAGACAGATAGTGGTGTTAAGCTCATGTGCCTCTGTTACAGGGTAATAATATCATTAAGCTTCTTTTTTGGGGTGTTTAACAACTAAAATTTGCAGACTAAAAGTTAGAGAAAAAGAGGGCTACAAGGATAGCCAATATTTTGGCCCTAGCCCTTCGAGGCCAGTGAGGACCCAGGACATAAGAGAACCTGTGCTGTGACATCCTGTAACTCAGTGGTGACCCAAATTTTCTGATCAAGGAGATTATGGGGCCACAGAGGAAAGTGATCAATGATGTATAGTATGCCTAAGGAGAGTCACCTAGAGAGAAAAAAACTCTCTCAGGCTTTCTTAGAGAGCAAATTGGTTAAGCAATGGCTCATCCAGATGGCTGACACTGACAAAAGATCTACATGGCTTCAGGGTAAATCCTGAGGGGATTTGACTGAACTTTTCAGATACAAAAGTTACATTTTTAGTTTTAAAGGCCTTGCTTTAACTTGGTCTTAACCATCCAGTGGAAAAGTATAACCATGAGGTATAAAAAATAATGCCATATTAGTATGCTGAGTTGTTAAAGGCTCAAGTCAACAACTTCAGACAATTGCCTGTTCTGCTGATAACCCACTATTGTTTTGGACTGTTGGACTATATTGTGTTATTTTGCTGAATTCAAGTACCTACCATATTTGAACTGGCATCAAGTGTGCAAAGGTCCTTAAATGACTTCTCCAAATACAACTTCTCTAACAGCAACGGAACACCCACCTCTGACAAACAACAAAAAAAAGAGGGATAT
>NW_004524753.1:3183108-3196955 GCF_000260255.1 Octodon degus | reverse complement strand
AGCTCAGCCCACCAGTGGGCGGGGCTGGCTGGCATGTGGTGCTGGGGGATTGAACCGCGGTCCCTGTGCTTTGCTAAGTTTGTTCTAAGTAGGTGCTTTAGACCTCTGAGCCATCTCACCAGCCCCTGCATATACATTTAACATGAAAAGAAATTTAGGGCAGGGATGTAGTTCTGCAGCTCAAGCACCTGCCTGGCAAGTGCAAGATTCTGAGACTGATTCCCGGTACAAAAAAAAAAAAAAAAGGAGAATTGTCCAAGAAATTTATAGACTGGAAGTTAAGATATAGAAAAAAAAAACATGCAAAAGAACCTGGAAAAAAGAAGGAATAGGTATTATATTTGCAGGCAAAGTGGATTTCAACTGATAAAGAGATAAAGAAAGCCACTATATAAATGTGTGGAAATTAAATAATCCAATCCTGAACAACCGATGAAAATAAAGAACAATTAGATACTTTAAACAATTAAATGATAATGAACTTATAGGACATGATGAAAGCAGTCCTATAAGGAAGGTTTATAGTGGTGAATTCCTTCATAACAAAAACAGAGTGAGCTCAAATAACCTAATGTTGAAGCTCAAGCTTCTAGAAAAAGAGTAAGTTAAACCAAAGCTTGTACAAGGAAAGAAATTAGAAAGATCAGAGCAGAAGTTGGTGCATTTGAAAGTACAAAAACTAATAAAAGGGTCAATGAATCAAAGAGTTGATTCCTTAAAATATTAAATTAAATAAACAAACCCAACTATAGCCAACCTTATCAAAACAAGGAAAAAAAGAGAGAAAGAGACTGCAATTAGGAATGTAAAGGGTGAAATTACAATAGATCTTGAAAAAGTTCAGATCACTGGAACCTAAATTGAGAACCTATTATCTCAGTTACTCTTCTCTCGTTGCTGGGACAAATACCCGACACCAGAATGAAGGAAGGAAAGGTTTATTTAGCTCACAGTCAGTGGAGGTTTTAGTCCATACTCTGCTGGCTCCAAGGCAAACAACACACTGCAGAGAGCCGCTGTTCATGGGTGCTGCAAAGAGCAAGAGAGAGCAAAGGGAGTAGCAGCAGCCCAGGCAGCTAGCTAGCCTCTCTCTCCTCCTTGCATTGTAAGGCAAATTAATGTCTCACAGAAGGTGAAGCACCCACACCCACAATAACCACAAATTCCAGAAGCTACTTCATGACTGCTTGAGGATTTGGGGGGACAACTAGACCCAAATAACACCTGTACTCTAATAAGATGGAAAATTCAAAAGAAATGGATAAATTCCTAGATACATATAAATTACAAGAGCTGAATCAAGAAGATAAAAAATTTCTAAATAAGCCAATATTAATCAGTCAATGAAGTTGAAGAAATTATAATTTTAAAAAACTAGAACAATGATAAACCCAGACAGATTCACTGGTGCTGAATTCTATAAGAAGTTTGGAGACAATCCAATGCCATTACTCCTCAAGTTCTTTAATGAAATTGAAAGAGAAGCAACACTACCAAGCCCATTCCTAGAAGCAAGCAAAAACCATAGAAGGACCGAACAAAAAAAAAAAGAGTACTAAAAATCCTCAGTAAGATACTGGCAAACAGAATGGAGAAAATCATCAAAAAGTTTATATACTATGACCAAGTAGGATTCATCCTAGGGATGAAGGGATGGTTCAACATACACAAACCAATAAAGGTAATACACCACATTAAAAGAACCAGGGTCAAAAACCATATGATCATCTCAATACATGCAGACAAAGCATATGACCAAGTCCAACACTCATTTATCATGAACACCCTATAAAATTGGAGCAGAAGGTTTTTCTTTGTCTCAATCTGATAAAAAGCTACCTATGACAAGCCAACAGACATCATACCACATGGTCAAAACCTGAAAATTTTCACTCTAACATCAGAAACAAGACAAGGATGCCTACTATCACCATTTCTATTCAATGTAGTTCAGGAAACATTAGCCTGAGCAATTACACAAGAGAAATAAATAAAAGGAATATGGACAGAAGGAAGTTAAATTATCATTATTTGCTGATGACATAATAATCTATATAAAAGACCCCAAAAAGTTCACCAAAAGAACTCCTAGAATTAATAAGCCAAATCAGTAGCATAGCAGGATAAAGTCAACCATCGAAAATCAACAGCATTTCCATACATGGACAACAAACTCATTGAGAAAGGATTTAGGGAAACAATACTGCTCATGACAGCATCAAGAAAAATGGAGTAGGGGCTGGAGAGAAAGCTCAGTGGCGTAAGTGCTTGCTAGGCAAGCCCAAGGTCCCAAGTTTGATCTCTGGTACTGAAGAAAGAAAGAAAGAAAGAGAGAGAGAGAGAGAGAGAGAGAGAGAGAGAGAGAGAGAGAGAGAGAGAAAGAGAGAAAGAGAGAA
This sequence comes from Octodon degus, assembly GCF_000260255.1. Taxonomy (NCBI): domain Eukaryota; kingdom Metazoa; phylum Chordata; class Mammalia; order Rodentia; family Octodontidae; genus Octodon; species Octodon degus. The sequence continues at coordinate 3,194,559 of NW_004524753.1, read as the reverse complement.
AGAAAGAAAGAAGCAAGAAAGCAAGAAAGCAAGCAAGCAAAATGGAGTAGTTAGGAATCAGTTTAACAAAGGAAGTAAAAACCTTTATGTTATAGCACTCATATTCTAAAAAAGGAGAGCAAATAAGATATCAGAAAAGAGAAAGAAGGGCTGGGGAGATGGCTCAGTGGAATAAGTGCTTCCCTGGCAAGCTCAAAGGCCTGAGTTCAATCCCCGGTTCCGAAAAAAAAAAAAAAAGAAAATAGAAAGATATGCCCTGTTCTTGAGTAGCCAGGACAAATGTAATGAAAATGGCCATACTTCCAAAACTATACAGATTTAATGTAATCTCCATTAAAATACCACTAGCATACCTCACAGAACTAGAGAAAACAATCCTAAAATTCATAGGGAACCAGAAGAGACCTAAAAGAGTAAAAGCAATTCTGGGCAACAAGTATAAGTCAAGAGACATCACAATCTCTGACTTGAAGTTATAGTACAAAACTATCATGATAAAAACAACAACAAAGGGGCTGGTGAGATGGCTCAGTGGTCTAAAGCACCCACTCAGAACAAGCTTAGCTAAAGCACAGGGACCGCGGTTCAATCCCCCAGCACCACATGCCAGCCAGCCCCGCCCCCTGGTGGGCTGAGCTGGCCACACACAAATAAATAAATAAATGAATAAAAAAAAAAAAAATAAGCCATGGTACTGGGAACAAACAACAGGTAGCAACAACAAAAACACGCAAGGATCAGTGAGACAGAATTGAAGATGGAGAAACAATCTCAAACACAGTCAGCTACCTTACTTTTGGCCAAGGGGGCAAGCACCCTCAGGAGAAGAAAGAGCCTCTTTAATAAATGATGCTAGAAAAACTGGCCCTCCACATGCCAAAAATTAAATCTGGACCCATATCTCTCACCATGCACTAAATTAAAATTGAAGTGGATCAAAGATCTAAATATGAAAACAAACAACCTAACCTACTATAAAATATAATAGGCAAAACTCCTAAAGACATATGTGTAGGCAAACACTTTTTGAACAAAACCCAGATCACACAGGAAATACTACAAACAAAGAATCCATAACTGAGACACCATCAAATTAAAAGCTTTTGCACAGGAGAAGAAACCAGGAGTGAAGAGACAACTCACAGGATGGGAAACAATTTTTTTTATCAGCTACTCCTTAAAGAACTAATATCTAGAATATAGGAAGAGCTTCAAAAAAATTGGACCTTCCCCAAATTTAAAGACTCAATCTAAAAATTGACATCTGAAATAAATATACACTTTTTAGATGAAATATAAGCAACAAATAAATATATGACAAATGTTCAACATCACTGGTCATTCAAGAAATGCAAATTAAAATAATACTGAGATTCCATCTCACTCCAGAGAATGGCTATTATCAAGAAATCAGTCAAGGGCTGGGAAGATAGCTCAGTAGAATAAGTGCTTGCCTGGCAAGCACAAGGCCCTGAGTTCAATCCCCAGTACCGAAAAAAAAAAAAAATTGGGGGGGCCAGGGAGATGGCTCAGTGAAATAAGCGCTTCCCTGGCAAATGCAAGGGCCTGAATTCAAATCCCTGGTTCCACAAAAAAAAAAAAAAAAGAAAAAGAAAAGAAAAGAAATCAATCACAAATGCTGGTGAGGCTGTGGGGGAAAGGGAAGCCTTCTCCATTGTTAGTGGGAGTGTAAATTAGAACACCCACCACAGTGGAAATCAGTATGATATTTCCCACAAAACTAAAATTAGAGGTTCTATTTTACCTATCTGTTCTCCTCATAGGTAGCTTCCCCAAAGTGTTAAAGGCATCATGCCGAAGAGATAGGTACATACCCATAAATCTTCAAAATGACCTATATGCCCATCAACAGATGATGAAAGGAAATGAATGATAGATAAGGAAAATGTATATTTATATAAGTGGAGTGCTACTTTCCATGAAGGAGGATAAACTTCTTGAGTCATTTTTAGGGAAATAGATGCACATCAAGACTATACTTTTAAGGGGCCAGCAAATAGCTCAGTGATTTAAAGCACCTGCTTAGGATATACAGGGGCTGGGAGTTCGATCCCTGGGCATGCTGTGCCGGCCCCACCCCTGGGGCACATTGAGACAGCAATTGAGGCTGGGCGTGGTGGCGCACGCCTGTAATCCCAGCTCTTGGGAGCTCTAAACAGACGGATCACTATGTATCTGATCTTTGTAGTGAGACACTGTACACCCGGTACACCTGTCCTAAATACAAAAAAAAAAAAAAAAAAAAAGGCTATACTTTTAAGTGAAATAAATGACACAGTTTAAACAACAACAACAGCAGCAACAAAAGGACTCTTTCAATAGGTCTCATGTGATTTGCTCAATTCCATCCTTGTTAATCTCTATACTTATTAACTGAAAGTCAACTGACAGTTACTCTAATTACACCTGGAAAATCCATTTTACCATACAGAAGTAACACTATCATGGAGTGCCAACCTGACATATTCCCTAACTCTTCCTATAGAGGTGAGGGATTGATAAATGGAGTATATTTTAGACAATAAGAATGAATATTGGGGCCATCTCCAAATGCTATCTTTCATAACCCATCCTCTGTTTCCAGTGATATACTTCCTCCTCAAACACTAAGTACATACATACTTTTTTAAGGTTCTCAAGAGGATCACTCCCTTAAGATGTCTGAAGTACAATAATTAGGGTATAGTTCTTGGGAAGCCTTCTTTTTTTTTTTTTTTTGTGGAATGGGGGATTGAACTCAGGCCCTTGCACTTGCTAGGGAAGTGCTTATTCCACTGAGCCATCTGCCTGGCCCCAGGGTATAGTTCTTATTTGTTGATTCTATTTCCTGTATGTCACTTCACTCAATGATAGGCTGCTGCTACACATCTGTGGCTTGTTAAGGCATCTAAAGAACTTTCTGCTTTCTATATTTCAGACTAATAAACATAACTACTGTGGTGGTTTGGAGTGATGTTTTATGGAATTCCAGACAATAAAGATCTCTGTTAAATATGGCAGAACACCTGACCGGGAATCTTAGAATATGAATTCCTGGCTGGGCTGCAGTATCTTCCTCGTACAGAGGTAGCCTACTCTTCAGCAGAGGGTTCTTAGTTTATTGACTAATTTAGGTCTGGAAAGTGGGTGCGAGTTAAAATCAAGTCTGTGTCCACCATCAATGGGAATTTTCCACAAGTTAATGAGACCTGTCCGACAGGTCAAGGAACATGTTATGAGGTTGTTTATCAACTTCATTCTTACATACAAATTAAGTATTCCCAATCAGAAAATCTAAAATCTGAAAAGCTCCGAGACCCAAAACTTTTGAGCACCAACACCATACCACAAGTGGAAGATTCCACACCTGCCCCCTAAGATAGGTCATGACCAAAACATTGGTGTACCATAAGTATATACAACTGCCTTCAGTCTGTTGTATAAATTGGGTTTATTCAAGCCTCAAACCATGAACTGAAATTGATTTGTGTCTTTTGGGGACCTGGGCCTCATGGCAGGATGTGAATGGCAGGCAAACCAATGAAGCCTCATCTGTATTTATGGCCACGTTACCACCTGACCTCTGCCTCCCGTCAGATCAGTGTTGACATAGGGCTGTGGATCCTACTGTGAACTCTTCATGCGTTGGATCTAGGCTGTATGCTTCCTATGACAATCTAATATCGGATCATCTTAGGTGGAACTGAGGTGGTAACAGCACTGAGAGGTGGCTGCAAATACAGATCAACATGAGCAAACTCAGATACCAGAATATGTCAACTGGAGGAGACTCATATCCAAGCCCTGTCCGTGAGTGGTAGGTGCTAATTAAGCTGCACTTGATGTTAGGCTTTGTAATGGCAAGAAAGCTGCTGTACTTCAGTTGTACACCGTTTTTGGTAGCAGGATTAAAGCCAAAATCTGGTACTTAGTTTAGTCTGTGTGTTTACTGACTATTGTTTTATTGACTATCTCCGTCTGTGACTCTTACACTGCACTTGCTTTAGTTACAGTGTTAGTAGGTCTAGGTTAATCCTAGCTGAAATGAATGAAAAAAAAAAAAAAAAAAGTCAACTGGAAGCTTCTCTGAAAAGGGAAAAAGACCCAAAGAGAAGACAGTGAAAGACTCTAAGACTTCCAACAAAAAGAAACCTTTTTGCAAAAGAAAATACCAAGAGTTCTGTTTAAATTACATGTTCAAAGCAATATGTGACTTAAATTCTCCAAGCCCACTTGGTATATGTGGTAACTGGCTATCTAATGAAGCCACACAAGCGTCAATCCTGCTTTGCTACCCAGAGACCAAAACCCTGCCTTGGACTTAAAAAATAAAAACAACAACAACAAAAAAAAGAGTGCACATGAAGAATTTAAGAACTATCAAAGGCCACTTCATCAAATACGTTTTCCCTGAGAGCATCGTTCTTAGTGGCCAGCCTTATGGTTAAAGCTAAGAAGCCAAACCGGAATTATGAGAGTGAAGAACGAACCCTGTAATTTATTTTTCTCTTATGCATTTGGTACAGGGTCTCACTAGGCAGCTCTGACTCGTGGTGATTCTCCTGTTTTCAGCCTCCGCAGCACTGGATTACAGGCATGTGCCACCATGCCCGAACTCAGTCACCTGCTCAGTGCGTCCTGGTCCCTGCACTTGCCAAAGCAGGCGTTTAATCTGCTGAGCTATCTCGCTGGCCCCGAATACTGGAATTTTTGTTTTTGTATAACAAGTTTATTGTTTTAAAGGCATATAGACAAAACAGAGCAAACATTTAAGCAGATTTTAACTTCTGTCCTGGAAGACTTTCATTAAGTTTCAGTCTCTAAACATTTTTAGTTTAGTCATCGTCATCTTGGTCAGAGTCTGTGACATTTTTTCTGCTAAATTCAGAGTTTTCTTTTCTGTTTACTGCCTTACTTTTTCTTTTTTTTTCTTTTCTTTATTTGTCTTATTTTAATTTGAAGAGTATAAACAAAAGGAAAAACAAATAGAAACAAAGACAGAAATGGTAACATATAATACATATGTTACAGATTTTAAAAACAAAGATAGTTAATTAACAGTAGTTGTTAGATTAACAGATATAGCTATGCAAGATTGGAGAAATAATTGAATATTACTGCTTGCTTTCAATAAACCTTATTTTTTTCTTGTCTTTTTTACTTTTTAAAATGCATTTTGTTATTATTTTTTAATCTTTTTGTTATTTATTTATTTGGTATAGGGTATCACTACGCAGTTCAGACTCATAGTGATCCTCCTGCTTCAGCCTCCCCCAGTGCTGGGATAATATGTGTGTGCCACTATGTCCAGTTTCAGTGGCCAGCTTGGCCCCTAGGGTGGGCACAGCACATGGCACCAAGGATCAAACCCAGATCCTTGTGCTTGCCAGCCAGGCATTTGGACTGCTGAGCTATCTCCCCAGGCTTTTAAGTTTATTTTAAAGAGAGGATAATAATAATAATTTTTTTTTCTTATGTATTTGGTTGTTTCAGGGTCTCACAATGGAGCTTGAACTCGTGGTGACCCTCCTGCTTTCAGCTTCCCCAGAACTGGATTTTCAGGCTTGCACTGCTATGCACAGACTCTGGCCAGCTCAACCTGTCCTGGGGGTGGGACTGGCACGGCATGTGGTGCTAGGGATTGAACTGCGGTCCCTGTGCTTGCCTGAGCTTGCCTAAGCTGAACTATCTCGCCAGATCCTCAATGTTGTTTTAACTTGCATTTCCCTAATGGTTAGTGCCATGGAACTTTTTTAAAAAATGTTTTTTAGTACAGGGTCTCACTGCACAGATCAGACTCCCAGTGATCCTCCTGTTTTCAGCCTCCCAAGTGCTGGAATTACAGGTGCGCATGCGCCACCACGTCCAGCCTCAGTCACAGTCTCAGCACACTCTAGAGGCAGGGCCAGCCAGGCATGGGACCAAACCCCAGGAGGCTGCACTCTGCCTAAGTGTGGAACACTTTTTACTGTGTTTATTTGCCACTTGTATTTCTTTTTCTGAGAAGTGCGTATTCATCTCAGATGCCCATTTTTGAACTGGGTCTTTAACTTTTAGAGTCCTCATTTTTTTTCGTTCTTCATATATTCTAGATAGAAGACCTTTGTCTGAGTGATTGATTGTTGGTTAAGATCTTTTCCCCCCTCAATTTGTGGGTTGTCTTTTCACTCTGTTGGTGATTTCTTTTGACATGTAGAAACGTCTCAATAAGATGATATCCTGGATGCTGATCCTTTGCAGTATTCCCCACGCAGTTTGTTTTTTGTCCGTGAACTCTCTGCGTACTTATATGTCTTCAAGATTCCCACCCACTTTCTCTTCCAGGAGACTTATTGTTTCTGGTTTAATATTTAGATCTTTAATCCACTTTGACTTTAGTTTAGTGCATGGTGATAGACCTGCATCTAGCTTTAATTTTCAGAATGTGGAGAGCCAGTTTTTCCAGCACCATTTTTTTTTTTTTTTCAGAACTTGGAATTTAACTCAGGCCCTTACATTTGCCAGGGAAGCGCTTATTCCACTGAGCCATCTCCCTGACCCGAGCACCGTTTGTTAAAGAGGCTATCTTTCTTCCAGTAAGCATGTTTGGCCACTTTGTCAAAGATAAGATGGCTGAGTGTGTTTGTATTAAATAGATTTGATAATAGATTAAGTCTATTATTTAATCAAATAATAGATTAAAAATCTGCATCTTTTAATCTATTCCATCGATTTTTTCAGGTCTTTTTTTTCTTTTTTTTTTTTTTTTGCTAGTACCATGCTGATTTTATCACAGTACCTTTGTAGTATAATTTCAAGTTAGGGGTTGTAATGCTTCCTGCCTTGCTTTTGTTGCCCAGAATTGCCTTTGCTATTCTACTTTTTTTCTGTTTCCAAATAAATTTTACAAATGTTTTCTCTAGATTTGTGAGGTGTGTTGATGGTATTTTGATAAGGATTGCATTACATTCATGTAACAATTTTTGGCTTGATTCAGTTTGAAAGTAAAAGCTTTCAGTTTTTCTTCATTTACAATGACATTGGTTGTTTGTTTATTAAAGATGACTTTTATCAGATTGATGTAGAGGCCATCTATTTCAATTTTCTGTAGGCCTTTGAACATGAATGAGTGTTGGACTTTGTCAGCCTTTTCTGCATCAATTGAGATTTTCATGTGGTTTTTGGATTTGGCTCTATTGATATAGTGTATTACATTTATAGATTTGCATATATTGAACCATCCTTGCATCCATAAGATGAATCCTACTTGGTCATGGTGTATAATCTTCTTGAGAATTTACTGTATTCTATTTGCTAGGATTTTATTGAGGATTTTTGCATCTATTTTTCATGAGGCAGATTGGCCTGTAGTTCTCTTTTTTAGTTGTGTCTTTCCCTGGTTTTGGTATCAGTATAATACTTGCCTACAGGAATGATTTTGGGAGGATTATTTCCTTTTCAATTTCATTGAAGAGTTTGAGGAATATTGGGATTATATCTTCTGTAAATTTCTTGTAGAATTCAGCTATGAATCCATCAGGACCTGGACTTTTCTTTGTCGGTAAGTTTTTTATTACATTTCATATTTCATTGGCTGTTATTGGGCTATTGAAAGTAGTTATATCTTCTTGATTCAGTTTTGGTAATTTGCACCCTTCTAAGAATCTGTCCATTTCTTCTGTATCTTCAATTCCGGGAGAGTAAAGATTCTCAAAGTAGCTATTGATGAACTTCTGAATTTCCACTGGGACTGTGGTAATTTCACCCTTTTCATTCCATATTGCTTGTGTTTGAGTTTTTTCTTTCTTCTTTTTGATGAGGTTAGCTAGGAGCTTATCAATTTTATTTAATCTTTCAAGGAATCAGGTTTTTGATTTGTTAATTTTTTATATTGTTTTCTTTGTCTCAATTGCATTAATTTCTGCTCTAATCTTTATAATGTCCTCCCATCTTAGGACTTTGGGTTTGGTTTGCTCTTCTTTTTCTAGATATTTGAGATGCAGCATTAAGGTATTTATTTGTTCCCATTCTGTTTTCCTAATGTGGGTTCACAGCTATAAATTTCCCTCTAAGAACTGCTTTTATTGCATCTCATAAATTCAGATAAGTTGTGCTTGAATTTTCATTGAAATGTAGATATTGTTTAATGTCTTATTTCATTTCATCTGTAACCCATTGGTTGCTGAGGAGGATCACTCTGTTTTCCTAATGTGTGAGTTCACCACTATAAATTTCCCATTGAGAACTACCCTCATTGCATCCCACAAATTCTGATAAGTTGTGTTTGAATTTTCACTGGATTGTAGATATTGTTTAATTTCTTTTTTAATTTCATCTATAACCCATCGATTGCTGAGGAAGATGTTATTTAATTTCCATAGGTTGATGGGGTTTTTGTGGTTTCTTTTGTTGTTAATTTTCAATTTTTTTACACTGTGGTCAGATAATATACATGGGATAATTTCTGTTTTCTTGCATGTACTTAAACATAATCTATGGACTAGTAAGTGACCTATTTTGGAAAATGTCCTATGTGCACCTGAAAAGAATGTATTTTTGGTTGGAAAACTCTGTCCAATAAGTCCATTTGTTCAAAGGTTTGCTTCAGTTCTGCTAGCTCTTTGCTAATTTTTTGTCTGCTTAATCTCTTTTATTGAGATAAGGGAGTGTTAAGTTACCCTGTTAAGATTGTCACATTGGTTATTAGATTTTTCATGTACCTTAAAATTTGTCTTATATAGTTGGATTCTCCCATATTTGGTGCATACATATTTATGACTGTTATCTCTTCCTCTTGAATGTTTGCTCTAAACAGTAGATAGTGACCTTCTTTATCTCATTTAATCATTCTTGGTTTGAAGTTCAGATTGTCTATAAACACAAGAGCTACCGCCCTTTATTCTGACATCCTGGAGCATGTAGTATTGTTTTCCATCCTTTGACTTTCAGCCTATGAATTTTTTTATGGGCTAAATGTGTTTCTTGTATACAGCATATTGCTGGATTTTGTTTCTTAATCCATTCTTCCAGTCTATTTCTTTTACTTGATGAATTGAGTCCATTTACACTGGTTGTTATAATTGATATGTATTGACCTATGTTTGACATGTTATTTCCTGCTGTTGATTACCTCCTTTTGTCCTGTGTTTAACAGTTTACCATGTTTGTTGGGTTCTTTCTGTTGTCATTCTTGGAATTGTGGGCATTTTGAATCCTTTGTCTAATATCTTTTAGTACTCTGTGTAGGGTTGACTTGGTCATAATCATTAATCATTTTCTTTAATTGTTCTTTGTCACGGAACTATTTCACTTCTCCATTAAACTTGAAAGAGAGTTCTGCAGGGTGTATCAGTGTCGGTTGGAATTTGTTTTCTTGTAGGACTTGAACTACTTCACTCCATGCTCTTTTTGACTGGATGGTTTGTGAGAAATCTGCAGTTGTTCTGATGGATTTTCCTTTAAATATGATCTGTTTCTTTTCTGTGGAGGATTTTAATATGCCGTTCTTATGTAGAATTTCTGGGATCTTGATTTTTACATGTCTGGATGTAGTTTTAATTGGGCTGATATTATTTGTAGTTCTATACACGTCGGATACCTGAATGTCAGGTTCGTTGCCCATATTTGGAAAGTTTTCTGCTATTACTTCTGCCCATGTTCTTTTTATGTTGTTTGTGCTGGCTCCTTCTTTCTCACTGGTGCCTATTGGTCGTGTTGTTCATCTTTACATCATCTTGCAGCTGTTGAATTATTATTTCCTGGACCTTACTTGTTTTTAAGACATCTTTCCTTAACTTTTCACTAGTTACAATGCTGTCTTCAAGGTGTGAAAGTCTATCCTCACTTTCATTCAAATGGATTTGCTAACTTTTAATGGAGTTTTTAATTTCTTGTGTGTCTCTTTGAATCTGCTTCATGTACTCTATTTTTTTCCTATATTGCTCATTCAAGGTTTCTATCATTTTTCTATTCTCCTCTATTTTTTAATCAGTGCCTTCTTCAGAATCACTTAGTAATTCTTTCATAATTGTAATCATTTCTTTTTTTACCTGTGAAATTATTTGTGATCTACTTTCCTCTGTAGTCTTCTGTGGTGGTTTCTTTACTTCAGTTGATATTATTTCAGAGATTTCAGTGTCTGGCTTCCAAATTCTTTGTCATTTTCTATTTCAGAGAGGACTCTTTGTTTTGTTTGCTGTCACACATTTTTTTTGTGAAAGTTTGATAATAGATAGCTGTATCAGTGTAAGAAACAGAAACACTCTGTAAAGAGTCTGTTCTTTAGGTATCTCGTCTGTGTCAAAGATTCTTATTTTGTGTCTATCCCAAGATTTTGCATTCTCTATTAATTGAGAGTGAGATATTGGTTTCCAGTTGTCACTGTTCTCTGTCCTGTGTAGGGCTTTAATGAGGTTATTACCTGAACACCTCTAGATAGTATTACCCAAGGGAGAGCATGTGGTTAAGGCAGATAAGTTATCCTATGTATAGTAGTGCAATTAGCAATACTAAGAACAGCTAGTGAAATTTAGAAATAGACAAAATTTTGTAACTAATAGGTTTGTAGTTTATACCATAGGAGCAAACATTATAGCTATATAGCAAAGCAGATTGTAATTTATAAATTTTTATTTAAATTAGTTCCCCTAAGTTCTGTCTGGACACATCCCTTTCATGTACCTGGAGTTTTCCAGGCAGACTAGTTCACCCAAGTTACCTCTTGTCACTTCCATGAGGATTTTCCCATAGGTCTTGTCCTCAGCCTGTGTCCCACTGGTCCTAGTAGTATGCCTCTAGTCACCAGGTCTAGTTCTACTGAGCTCAAACCAGACACATATGTATAAATATCATATTTTCTTCCTGGTGCAATAACTCAAAAGAAGAAATAAAAATTGCAAGGCTTAACACAGTTAAATGGAAAGCAAGAACTTAAGGCTTAAACAACAAAGACAGAGAAAAGAGAAAAGTTAGGAAATATGGCAGGGATAAAATACATTTATATACATTTAAATAAACAAGATGGTTAAGGCAATGGTACTAAGAATCTCCATCAGGTTTTTGAAAATAGCAGTTAATGGGTAGAATTCTCACCCTGACTAACTATATATCTGTGAACCAAGCAACTACACTGAGGATAACAATGTGTAATACTAAAATCATGCTTGAAATACATATCATTTTCTTCTTCTAAATGTGTACCGCTTCTAATGTCATATCAATTATTTCTATACTCTCTTTAAAGTAAATGCTTGTAAAAAAAAAAAAAAAAGAAAAAAAGGTAATAAAAGAAAATAAGAGACAAAAAAAGTCATAGGATTGTCCTGCTGCAATGTTGTATATGGTTTGATTTCTAAATTTCTGCGTAAAAATGTGTAATTGTTGAGACCCAGTCCTAGCCCAGGTCCGGTGAGTGTGCGGAGAGTTTCCTGCTACCCTGCGCCGGCGGGACCAGTCCCAGCCCAGGCGCAGCGT
>NW_004524753.1:3169595-3178153 GCF_000260255.1 Octodon degus | reverse complement strand
CGGTCCCTGATGCCTTGCCAAGCTTGTTCCAAGTAGGTGCTTTAGACCACTGAGCCATCTCTCCAGCCCAAAAGTATGTTTTAGATAACCTCAAGTCTCTATTTGTTCTGGATTAAAGTCAAAGCAGAATATTCTGAGATTGTAAAAAAAAAAAAAAAAAAAAGCACCAAAAAGCCTGCTTCCACTTTCAATATTCTATCATTGTGAAGCAGATTTTTTTAAAAGTAACTGCAACCAAAATGAGGTTGGTTGCAGAGTAAAACAGGCATAGGCAACATGTTTTGGGGGTTACTGTTTCCATCACCCCAAACTGGAGTGGCTACTTGAAAAAAAACAAGAACAAGGTTCCCACTGATTGTTTACTTCAGTGAAAGTGTATAATTATTTCCTTACATATTACAATGTAATGATAATAATAATAATAATAATAATAAAGTATATACTAAGTGTAATGTGCTTGAATCGTCCCCAACCTACCCATCACCTCCTACCTCCCACTCTACTCCATTGCTGTCCATGCAAAAAGTATCTTCTGTGAAACCAGTCCTTGGAGCCAAAAGGGTTAAAGACTACTGATATAAAGCATAAATGAATTTTGTGGGCCAGGGATGTAGGTTCAATGCAAAGCACTGTCTGGAAAGCACAAAGTCCTGAGTTGAATACCTATTATCAAAAAAAAAAAAAAAAAAAAGAAAGAATTTTGTGTTTGGACTTGGGTCCTATATCCAAGATATCTCATCATGTATGTGATGTTTGTGTTGCTTACAGTATTCTATTACTCAGTACCTTAGAACTCAGTGTCTGGATTCATTTAGGGGTCAACAAGGAAAAGGGCAGAGGTTAATTTTGCACATGAGATTTAACTTTTAACACCATCTCTCCAATCCCTCAGATATTGGGAATAATCCCCTTAAATCCTTCAATGTGTTACAGCAGTTCTGATATCTTAAACTCTTTAAATGTAGGCCACACCCTGGAGCTGAAATTATATCAACAAATCCAGTTAACTGTTAGGACAACTTTAAGCAGAATATGTTAAATCAATAAATCCAAAATTCCTGTTAACTACACCTCTATCATTACATTAAGTTCTATCGAGGGTTAGTACTTTATTCTCTTTTATCAAATGAACTTAAGACCCATTTACTCTGGAGGGTTAACAACCTAAGTTTGCAGGCCAAAAATTGGAGAAAAAGGAGGGCTGCAAGGACAGCCAACATTTTGGCCCTAGACTTTCAAGGTCAGTGAAGACTCAGGACATAGGAGAACCTGTACTGTAACATGATGTATCTCAGTTGCATCCCAAATTTTCTGATCAAGGAGATTATGGGTCCACAGAGGAAAGTGATTGACGATGTAGAGTGTGCCTAAGGAGAGTCACATGGACAGAAAACGTTCTCTCAGGCTTTCACAGAAAGCAAATTGGTCAAGCAATGGCCATGACTCATCCACGTGGCTGACACTCACAAAGGATTTACAAATTACGGTAGAAGTTTTCAGGATAAATCCTGAGGGGATTTGACTGACCTTATCAGATACAAAAGCTATATTTCTTTTTATATATGTCTTGCTTTGTCTTGATCTTAACCATCCAACAGAAAGGTGTAAAAACAAAGTCTAAAAAGTAAAGCCCTATTAATATGCTGAGCTGTGAAAGACTTGTGTCAACAACTTCTGACATTGCCAGTCTTATGGAAAACCCACTATATTATGGACTACTGGAATATGTTGGAATATTTTGCTGAATTCATGCACCTATAATATTTAAATGACAATGGAATACCCTTCTCTAACAAAACTAAACAAAAAAGGGGATCCAAATGAATGGCCATTTTGTATCCATATATTCAAAATAATTAGGATAGATGTACAGCTACATTCTCTTAATTCAATGAATAGAAAGATTTGTTCAAATAGTGTTTGTAAACAGGATATCATGTCTGCATCTTGTATAATAAATAACCACTAAGACAACAATATGCAATGTATTAATTATTGAAACTGTGCTAGTAATTGGTTTTGAAGCTGTCTCATTGCTATTTCTTAATAAAATTATTGAAAAAAAATGTGAACAAGTATAGCCCCCCAAAATAGCATCCTCAAAATGAGATATTTAGAAATCAGTTCAACAAGGGATAGAAAAGATTTATATATTAAAAATTGCAATACTATGGAAAAAAGAGATCAAAGAGGATATCAGAAAATGGAAAGATATCCCTTGTTCATGGGTAGGAAGAACCAACATAGTGAATACAATCGTACTCCCAAAATTTACAGATTTGATCCAATGCTGATCAAAATACAATTAGCATATCTCACAAAACTAAAAAAAAATTTCTAAAATTCATTTGGAAGAGACCTAGAATAGCAAAGGCATTTCTGGCCAACAAAGATATGGGTAAAACACTCAGATTGATTCAAAGCTCAGGGGTATCTAAGGACACCCAAGCATGTGACCCCACTGGTCCAGTGGAGGTGCACAGTGGGATACAGTTATGTAATCATGATTTAGCACAGACAAACACGCATGCACTGGGTACAGCACTATGTAAGAATGTAATCATAAAATACTATAGGAACTACACAATAAAGACATAGATGGCTCTCACTCTGAAAAAAAAAGAAAAAGAACCATTCACCCACATATTCACTAGTTTCTGCCAATGTAAGACAGCAACTGTTTGCAATTATTTTGAAGAGTAAGCTGGTTCCCCTTGAGGTGGACTTTGCACTTGACTCTGGAGAATACTAGTTGTAGATCTTTTGACAACGAGTCTCAGAGGAAACAGATGTAGAGAAGAATGGACCTCTCCTTCGCAGGCCACTGTTGCAGGTATAATTACTACAGGTTATTCCAGTAAGAAAATGCTAGCTTTCCCAAACAAAGGAAAACAAGCTGAGAGACAATAATTTAATGATAGTCACCTAAGGTTGTATATCAAAACTGTAAATGTCAGAAATACATGAAACTATTTCAATGGTACATGCATAATTAATTCTTGCTGTTCAAAAATGCTCAAGATTTGAAGACTTCCACAGGGTGTTCTTATTTTTGCTCATTTTGCTTCTTTTGGTTTATCTTCATGTGCAGATGCCCCCTCCCCATGTAAAACATGATATCAACGTTTACCCATTGTGGAAGTAGGCGAGTGTGTGAGTTTTGCTTCCAAAAGAGAAAGTTTGTTAACATTTCATTGTTTATAGAGCCAAGGAGACTTACAGTATTATTCTTTAGTTTTCTTCCTTTTACTCATTTCCTCCCCTCCCAAAACAAAAAAAATGGTCTACTTTTTGTTGGGAGAGGCCAAGACTGTCTAAATAATGAGAAAGAAAACAGTGGTGCAGTAAGGTGAGAGAAAATAAAGCTATTCAGAGCTGGGCTGAGAGTGTTTGGAACTTTCTCAGGATGCAAGTGACTTCAGTGTCAAGGGCCAAGATTAATCATGGATTATGAACTGGGGCCTATCAGTGTTCTTCAAGCATCTGAAGTAAATCATGGAATCCCTCGTTAATCAGGTTTGGTATTTAAGAGTGATTCTTAAAATGTGACTCTTAAGTTTATGTAAATTGATATGGGTCCCTATAACTTGGGAGTTTCATAACATTGTTTATACACATCAACTCTAAATTGGGTTCTCCCTTTCTTAGGCTCTTTATACCTATGACTGTCGTTCTCTAAGACATTATTACAGTCACCTGTTGTAACTAAACTGTCACTTCTCATACAACTTATAGCTCTTTGGAAATTAAAATAATTACTTTTGCCAACAATGTATTAGGTGAGGTAAGCAGGGCAGCGGCTAGTTGTTCTGATGAAGCCAGTGCAATGGTACCACGACCTATGCTTCAGTTCTTTTATAATACCACAGTCCAGATGTCAGTAGGCTGGAGTTGGCTGGGAGAATCCCTTCCAAGTTCACTCATTCAGTTGCTGGCAGCATCCAGTTCCACCCTGACTGTTGACAGGAGACTTTCTCAATTCCTTGCCATGCGAGCCTTTCCATAGAGCACTTCAAGATGTGGCAATGGTGTCACCAGAGTGAGCAAGCAAGAAGCAAGGGACATAGTACTGGCAAGAAAGAAGCCTGATAGCAACAGTGACATGTCTCCACTATTGCCATAGTTTACCTACTAGAAACAAGTCCCACTCAGGGAGGGTCAGCTGCACTTGCACAGTGGACTGGTACTTACAAAGGCGTTTACAGAGACAGGACTATCAGGAGCTAGGGATCTCGGAAGGTCATTGTAAAAGTCTGCCTTCCACAGTGGGCATGGAGAGAAGCACAACTGAGGAAGCAGGCAGCAGGAGGCAAAAGGGGATTCTAGGTACTGATGCTCCTTGTCATGTAACAGTGATAATGAATAGCTATTGTTAATGATTACAGATAATAATGAACTGACAGAGTAAGAGGAGAAAATGTAAACATTGGGTTTGATCTCATAAAAAGCACATTGATTACTAGAACCTAAATGAATTACTCCCATTTATGCTTAATTGTGACACAGCCTAAATGAATATGATTATCATTTGGGTGCGACTTTCATTATGAGTTCTTTTATTGAAACCATATTTTTTGTAATGTGGATGTCAATAATGAAGACTGTTCATGTAATTGTAACAAATGGGCTCTTGTCATTAATTTGGTATAGAATGAAGTGAAAAGATCAGAAATTTGGATTACTACTTTATGACTTGTGCTTCTTTTTCAGCCCCAGAAAACCTTCCCCAAGTTCAGTGTATAAAAAATATTTCTGCGTGTGTGTGTGTGTGTGTGTGTGTGTGTGTGTGTGTGTTGAGACTGATTTATCAGGGAGGTGAGAGAAATGTTTTCTGCTCCTGATATGCCCTTCCTTGTAGAGTTGTTTAACTCAAGTAACTCCTTTGCTCCTGTACCCAATAGCTTAGCAGCACGGGAAGGATGAACTGGGAATGATGAGCTACAGCCTTTCCCTTGTGGAAGGAAGTTGCCTACCAGAAGCATAAATTCCACTCTTGTCTCCTACTCCATGTGTTTACTGAGGAAGTGGAGGGGAAAAGGGAGGGAGGTTACAGGATTCCAGTTCGGGGTGGGTAAGTCTTTTTAATTCTCTGGTTCTGTGTTTAGAATTTTATTTGCTAGCAGATATAAGCCATTTTCCCAACACTGGTTTTATCACTTAAAAAGCAGCACGTGGAGTGTAGCTCCTACTTACTAATTGGTAGAGTACCTGCTTAGCATGTGTCAGACTTTTTGTTATATTCTTTAATTATTCAGAATATGATTAAATAAAACAGGAATGCTTTCCTGAGTTCCTCCAAATCCCAATGTTAAGCTTACTTTCTCAGTCTCATAAACTTCTCATGAGGTAGTCAGGGGTGTTGACTTATACTGCTACATAAGCTGACTTACATAAGCTCCAACTTACAGAGAAGAAAACTGAGGCCCAAAGAAGTTAAGCTCCTGGTCTAAGAGAATGATTTTTTCCCTTCGAGTTACAATGTAATTGGGTATTAAGACCCAGGTCCAAATACAAACAAATGCCCAAGAACCTGACTCTGGAGACTCAGGACAAGAAGTATTCCATTCGGTGGTGTGATTCTTTGTGTTTTTCTCCTCTCTAGTCCTCTTGTTATTGCTTTTTTTTTTTTTTTCTGGATACACATTTTAAGGAACAAATTTATGGTCTGGGACTTTTTCCCTCTTATTTATCAGTCCAGATTGTAGGCTTTGGGGTGCAATCCTACCACTATCACTCAATTCCAAAACAAAGGCCACTAATGGGGAAAATTCAGAAGATACTTCGGTAAGTTACAGCAGAGCTTGATTTCTTTCTAAAACAATTTTGTTGATGAGATATTTCATAATAACAGATGGTCTTGGGATTCAGAAGACAATTTTCCAAAGTATGGTGTTTTGACATGCTGAGTTACTTTGAAGTCAATAACTATGGTCTCTGTGACCTATGTCTGACCTCCAGTCTCTCACCTTTTTTGCTGCCCAAACGGACAGTAAAATACAGTCTTGATCCATTGGGATCTCAACTTTTTCTCTCAGAACCTGATTACTTCTAAAGGTCTTGATCTGGCAGTTCTAACTTTATAAGAATTTAGGTGGTGACAGTAGACATGGTGGTGAAATCTAAACCCACCCTAGGCCCTAGTGAAACCTAGTCCCCTCTCCCTTACTATCTGTGTGACTGAGGGCAAGTTATTTAACTCCTCTGAACCTTATTCTTCATCAGAAATTCAGGCGATTTACCTTACAACACCATGTAAGGCAACCTGACTTGTGCTCTCAATAAATATTACTAGCTATAACCATCTCAGAACCTTCCTGAGACATATCTTCAGGATTTTCTACAATCTAGCCATTTGGTAGCTTTCCAGCAAACAGTGTCTGTAATCTTTAACTTCAAGACATCTTCTAGTGGCAGGCATAGAGTGGGAGGATAAGTGGATTTATTTACAAGTTCTACTGTGGTAAAGCAGCAGTCCTTAGGGAGCTAATGAACATCTGTGGAAGGAAATAAATCAACTCCTCCCCAATCTAAGCAGTTAGGGCACCAAAGCTTGGTCTGAAACTAACTACTTGGCCTTTTTAGAAATGGGCATTTTTTTTAATTCAGCAGATGTGCCGATCTGACCTCTTCCAAAGACTTGCGGAAGGATGGTAAAGGGGGAAAAGTGCTATTTTAACCTAAATGTCACTCCCAAATTTAGAAAACATTAGGTGGAATGGAGAGATAGTTGGAGCAATGTCAAGAACAAAGGGTGCTACAGTGAACCGTGGTTGTGACATCTGTGCAGTGAATCCCAGGAACCCGAAAAGGCCTCCAAAACCTGGGGTGAAGCCACACAGTGGCAGGCAATGTCAGCAATGGCTTAGGATGCATCAGCAACAGCCAAGTGCTTCCCTGGCAAGAGCAAGGGCCCGAGTTCAATCCCTGGTTCCACACGCACGCACGCACACACACACACACACACACACACGCATGCACACACACACACACACACACACACACACACACACACACACACACACAATCTACCGCTTAGACGCTGCTCTATATTATTTAAAAGGGATTTTCACTGATAAGAGAGAATAGTTCACCCAATTTATCAAACAGATGAGTGGAAGGTTCCCGTTTGAAATTATTTTGGCACTGCTCTTAGGTGGCATGACTTGGAGAAGGTAGGTTTCGTCATCAGTAGACAAGACACAAGTGCAAATAATCCCATTGCTCCTCACTTATCATGCTATAAAATCTGACTTGCAAACAGCACACAAATGTACAAATCTCTGTTGCAATGGCAATTTGGCCAGTTGCCATCACTTTTACCTAAATGTTGAAATAATAATAAACTTAGTAATTAACCTAAATGTCACATCAAAACTTATAAAACATTAAGTAAACTGGAATGATGCAATTGGGATAGTTTTAAGGACAGAAGACATGCTATTGGGATATCTGCGCAGTGAACACCAAAAACCTGAGTCAAGTCGATCTCTCCCCCGCCCCCCACATTACATGGCCAGTACCAAGCAAATAGGGAATACTGGGACAAAACTACATGAAAATGTGTCAAATATAAAATTCAAGGAGTTTCAAAGCAGTGGAATACTAAGATATGCACATAGCATATTTTCTATGTTAGCTTTTTTATGTTTAGATCAGAATTTCTTAAACTATTTGATAAAAATCATATGGAATGTTTGTTAAAAGCACAAATTCTTGAGCCCCTTCCCAGAATATTAAGCCTCATTAGCTGACACAGGAGAACTAACAATTATTCATTTCAGGTGCTTTGCTAACAGTATATTTTATAACTAGGTTGGATCGTACAAATTTTTCTTATACAAGGAACCAGGAAAACAACAACTCTAGAAAAATACCAAGACCCCCACACCCTCTCTCAAAGATTAGAAATTATATTCCATCATATCTTAATGTGGGGAGAGGAGTGGACAAAATGTTTCTCATTCAACTGGAACCAGAAAAGACTCAAAATAGCAAAAGAAGTTTTGAGCAACAAGAGCAAACCAGGAGGCTTTATCATACCTGACTAAAAGCTATACTACAAAGCAATAGTGATAAAAATTGTGTGGTACTGGAACAAAAACAGATAAACGGATCAATAGAATAGAACAGAGGATAAAAGAAATATCCCCAACTATTTGATCTCAAAGGGGCCAAAAAAAGGTACACTATAGGAAAGATAGCCTATTCCAACAAATTATACTGGGAGAAATAGGTATCTGTTTGTAGAAGATTAATACTGGACCAATATCTCCAGCCATGTACTAAATTAAAATAAAAATGGATCAAAGTGCTCACTTTGGCAGCACATATACTAAAATTGGAATGATACAGGGAAGATTAGCATGGCCCCTGCTCAAGGATGACATGCAAATTTGTGAAGAGTTCCATATTTTTAATTTCTGTCATTGCCAGTGTTACGGAAAACCCACTACCACTATGGACTACTGGACTATATTGGAATATTTTGCTGAATTCACACCCCTACAATATTTAAATGACATTAGAATACCCTTCTCTGACAAAACTAACAAAAAAGG
>NW_004524753.1:3156389-3157500 GCF_000260255.1 Octodon degus | reverse complement strand
AGATTTCTTTTTTTCATTTCAGAAATTAATTTTGCTCTGAGTTGCTCTATACCTTTCTGTTGTTGTTTCTTTACTTGTGACGCTGTTAATTCATATATTTCAGGTGAGCTATTCTCCTCTGCACTTGTTCTGGGTGGGCATTGGGTTTCCCCATATGTTTCTATATTAGATTCTTTACCTCAGATGTTGTGAATTCAGAGATTTCTTTTTTCATTTCAGGAATTAATTCTGCTCTGAGTTCCTCTATAACTATCTCCTGTTATTTCTTTACTTCCAATGCTGTTAATTCATTCATTTCAGCTGAGCCAGTGTCCTCTGCACTTGTTATGGGTGAGCTCAAGGCCTGAGATTGCATTTTGCTCCTTGTCTTTGTCATTTCATATAGCACTATGACCTCTGACCCTTGGTGTAGAGATTTGGTACAATTATAATCTTAGAACCTACTGAAATTCAGGTGCAGGTTTTTAAGTTAGAGTTTATCCAGTTATGCCTGGCCTGGGTCTAGCTGTTGTGTTCAGCTCCTTCCTGTTGCAGCCCTTGGAAGTGAACCTGTTGTGCCCCTCTGGCACAACAGTGAACCTGTGGTGCCCCTCTGTTGTGCCCCTGGCCCAGGGAGCACAGGGGAGCGCAGAAGCTCTCCCATACACTAGCTGGTTCTGGGCTTGGGCTGGATCTGGGGGTCCCAAGAGAGTCACGAAAGTTGTCACTAACTTGGCAGGCTTAGGGGTGGGGGCTCTGGAGTGTTGCAGGGGTCCTGAGGGCACGGTAGAGAGTCTCATTCACGCAGGTGCCTGAGTTTTGGTCTGGAGGTGTCCTGAGGGTGCAGGGAAGCCGGAAGCTCTCCCACAAGCTCGCTGGGCCTGGGCTGGGTTAGACCTGGGGGTCCCGAGCAGGTGTTGATTTTCTATCCTGCTATGTTGTTGAATTTGGTGATTAAATCTACAAGACTCTTGGTGAAGTTTTTGGGGTCCTCTATGTAGAGTGTCATGTCAACTACTGTGGGAAGCCATTAACTGGTATCCATCTTATAATAGTGTCAGCCATTTTCTTAAGTTTCTATTCCCCTGCTGAGTTAAGTTTATGGTCCTTCTCACCTTGCCCATTCCCGTGA
>NW_004524753.1:3146977-3155844 GCF_000260255.1 Octodon degus | reverse complement strand
TTTGTCAAAAGCTTTTTTCTGCATCTATTGAAATGATCATGCAGTTTTTGTTTTTGGTTCTATTTATATGGTGTATTATATTTATGGATTTGCATATGTTGAACCATTCCTGCATTTCTGGGATGAATCCCACTTGGTCATGATGCAGAATCTTCTTTGATTTGCTGCATTCTGTTTGCTGGTATTTTATTTATATTTTTAGGAAAGGGTGTACGGGGTGTTCAGGGTCTCACTACTAGATCAAACTCGTAGTGATCCTCATGTTTACAACCTCCCAAAAGCTGGGACTACAGGCATGCACCACCACGCCCAGTCTCAATAGCAGTCTCATTGCGCCACGGGGGCGGGGCCAACACGGCAGGCCTGGGGATCAAATTCCTGGTCCTTGCTTTTTCTTGTTTGCTAGTATTTTATTGAGGATTTCTGCATTTATATTCATTAGAGAGATTGGTCTGTAGTTCTCTTTTTTAGTTGGATGTGTATCTGGTTTTTGAGTCAGAGTAATACTAGCCTCCAGGAATGACTAGGAGAATTGCTTCTTTTTCAATTTCATTGAAGAGTTTGAGGAGTGTTGGGATTAAATATTCTCTAAATTTCTTGTAGAATTCAGCTGTAAATCCATCAAGACTTGGGCTTTTCTTCATTTCCTATTATTGGGTTATTCAGAGTTTGTGTATCTTCTTGACTCAGCTTTGGCATTTCGTATGTATTTAGGAAACTGTCCATTTCCTTTGTGTTTTCCATTCTGTGAGCGTAAAGATTTTGGAAGTAGGTACTGATCTTCTGAATTTCTGTAGGATCTGTAGTGATTTTTCCATTTTTATTCCTTATTGTATGAATTTTAATTTTTTCTTTTCATTTTTTTGTTAGGTTGGCTAGGGGTGTATCAATTTTATTTACTCTTTCAAAGAACCAATTTTTTGATTCATTGTATTGTTTTCTTCATCTCAATTGCATTAATTTCTACTCTAATCTTTATAATTTCCTGCCTTCTTTGGGCATTGGGCTTGACTTGCTCTTTTTTTTCTAGGAGCTTGAGTTGTAGCATAAAACCATTTGTTTGGGTTTTTCTGTTTTTCTGATGTGCAAATTTACCACTGTAAACTTTCCTCTTAAGTTAGCTTTCATTGTATCCCACAGGTTTTGGCAAGTTGTATCTGCATTTTTGTTTAATTGTAAATGTTTTTTTAATATTCTCTGCAACCCACTGGTATTTAGGAGGTTGTTATTTAATTTCCATGTGTTTATGGTGTTTCTGTGGTTTGTCTTGTCAATAATTTCTAATTTCATTGCACTGTGGTGAGTTAGTATTCATGGGATAATTTCAATTTCTTTGCATTTACTTTAGCGTGCACTGTGTGCTAGTATGTGGCCTATTTTGGAGAACATCCCATGTGCAGCTGAGAGAATATGTATTCTATTGTTGCTGGGTAAAACACTCTGTAAAGGGCTACTAAGTCCATTTCTTCAGAAGTTTGGTTAAGATCTATCATTTTCTTTTGCTGATATTTTTGCCTAGTTGATCTATCTCTTTGTGACAGTCGCATGTTACAGGTCCCCCTTGCAATTGTGCTGTTACTCATTTGATTTTTTTTTATGTCTGTTAAAACTTTTCTTTAACAGACGTAGGTGGGGGCTCCTACACTGGGTTCATATATATTTATAAGTGCTATCCCTTCCTCTTGCATAACATGAGGAAAGAAAATAACTTCCAAACTGAAAGTTATTTGCAGTTTTCCTTTATCAATTATGTTGTGAATTTCTTTATCTTTTTGGATGATTGTTGGTTTCAAGATGATATTGTAAGCAATCAGAATAGCTACCCCTGCTTTTTTTTTTTGGCTTCCCATGGCATGGAGAGTTGTTTTCCATCCTTTGACTTTTTTTTTTTTATGGCGGAACTGAGGATTGAACTCAGGCCCTTGCACTTGCCAGGCAAGTGCTTATTCTACTGAGCCGTCTCCCCAGCCCCCATCCTTTGACTTTCAGTCTGTGAATTTTCTTCTGAATTAAATGTGTTTCCTCTGCAGCATATTGTTGGATTTTTTTCTTAATCCACTCTGCTGCCTCTGTTTCTTTTGATTGGTGAATCGAGGCTGTTTACGTTGATGGTTATAACTGACATGTATTGGCTTATCTTTGTCATGTTATTTTCCTGGTGTAGGTTCCCTACTTTTCCTCTCTCTTGAGTTGCTTATTCTGCTTGGTATTTCCTTTTTGTTGTTGTTGAAGCTGTGGCTATTTCTGTATCTTTGTAGGATGTTTGTCAGTACTCTTTGTAGGGTTGGTTTGGTGGTCATGAGTTTCTTTAGTTATTCTTTGTCAAGAAAGGATCTTATCTCACCATTGAATTTGCTAGATAGTTTTGCAGCATTCATCAATCTGGGTTGGAAGTTATTTTCTTTCAGGACCTGAAATACTTCCCTCAAAGGTCTTCTTTTTTTTTTTTTGCGGAACTGGGGATTGAACTCAGGCCTTTGCACTTGCCAGGCAAGTGCTTATTCTACTGAGCCATCTCCCCGGCCCCTAAATTTTTTTTTTAAATTGAAAATATGGTTGAGTCAGAAATGCACTGAAGCCACACATCTGTAATCCCAGCTTTTTTATTTATTTATTTTTTATTTTTATTTATTTATTTTTTTGGTGGAACTGGGGATTGAACTCAGACCCTTGCACTTGCCAGGGAAGTGCTTATTCTACTGAACCATCTCCCCAGCCCCCTCAAAGGTCTTCTTAATGGTTTGTGTTGAGAAATCTGCCATGATTCTGATGGGCTTTCCACTGTATTTGATCTGTTCCTTCTCTCTAGCAGCTTTTAATATTCTATTCTTTTGCTGAATTTCTGAGATCTTGGTTATGTGTCTAGGTAAATATTTATTTTTATTATGGCTGTTGAAGGCTTACATGCCTCAGTTTTCTGTATGTCAGAGTTCTTTCTCATGTTTGGAAATTTTTCAGCGAGTACTTCCACATTATGTCATTTGTGATGTCGCATGCTATTTCTTTGATACCTATTATTCTTTTTTTATTTTAAGGAAGAGTCTACAGGGCATTCAGGGTCTCACTACAAGGTCGGACTCAGAGTGATCTGCCTGTTTACAGCCTCCCAAGTGCTGGGATTACAGGTGTGCGCCACCACTCCCAGTCTCAATTGCTGTCTCAGTATGCCCAGGGGCAGGGCTGGCATGGCAGGCCCGGGATCAAACCCCTGGCTTGCAAGTGCTTTAATCCACTAAGCTATTTGGCCAGCCCTTGATACCTATTATTCTTATATTATTTTTCTTTGTGTTGTCTTGTAACTGTTAAATTTGCTATTTCTTGGTTCCTTGTTAGTTTTAAGAGATATTTCCTTTCATGTATACTAGTTGCATTATTGTCTTTGAGTTCTGAAAGTATTATCTTCAGGGTTTTTTTTAAGTTGCTTTGCCAGCTTTCAATGAAATTCTTAATTTCCTGGATATCTGTTTGAATCTCTTTCACATACTGTAAATCTTTCCAGTTCACAAGAGTCCAACAGGTTGCCCAGTACTCCAAAATTCTTAAAGGTTGGACCCGCACCAGCATCAAAAATAGTGATTATTAAAAATCAAACAATAACAAATATTGGTGAAGCTGTGGTCAGAAAGAAATTCTTCTTGATTGTTTGTGGGACTGTTAATTATTACAGCTATTATGAAAATCAGTACAGAGGTTTATCGAAGAACTGAAATTAGAAATTCACAAGACTTAGCTGCCCTCCTTTTAGGTATCTTCCCAAAACAGCTTAAGACAGCATACCACAGTGATACATGCATATCAATGGTTATAGCAGCACACCTTGTAATAGCGAAATCCTGGGAGCATCCTGTATATCCATCAATAGATAAGTGAGTGAATAAAATGTGTTATTTATATATAATGGAATACTAATTGGCTATAAAGAATTATAAATTTGAGATGTCTAGGAAAAGTGGATACATCTGGAAAATATAATGGTGAGTGAAATAAACCAGAAACACAGCTTGCATACCATATAGACTGCCTCATTTTAGTGAAACAAAACTCTAAGGGTATAATAAAGGATAGGTAGAAAGGTACAAGAGGATGGATCTCTTGCAAGAGGGAAGTGGTCCAAGGGCACAAGGGCAAGGCAGAGGAGGAGAGGAAGGGGAAGAGAGCAGAATAAAGATGTGCCATGTGCAAGAAGCTAATCACCTCAATGAATGTAAACATTATATGCCATAACAGAAGCTAAGATTATTAATATAAACAGGGGAATTATAGGAGAAGGAATGGCGTAGTTAAGGGGGAGGGGATATTTTTAAAAAAAGCTATATTATGTACATATACCCATGCCCCAAGACAATTATAAACTGCGTGTACTACAAATATGTACTAATAAAAACCAAAGTTAGAAACATCAATGGCTGCGTGCTGGCCCCACCCCCAGGGCATGCTGAGACTGCGATTGAGACTGGCTATAGTGGCGCATGCCTGTAATCCCAGCTCTTGGGAGCTTGTAACCAGGAGAGTCACTATGAGTCAAATTTAATAGTGAGAACCTGAATATCTTGTAGACCCTTCCCTAAAATAAAGAAAAAAAAAATCAATGGATCTCATTTAGAGAAATAATGCTTAAATGTTTATAAGTAGATAAGAAAAAAGAGAGACAGACAGGAAGGAAAAAAAGGAGGCAAGGACAGAAGAAAGAAAGGAAGAAAGGAAAGAAGGAAGGAAGATGGAGGGAAGGAAGGAAGGAAGGATCAGATGAGAGAAGAGCTAGGACCATAATTCTGAAGGCAGTGTAACAAGAACTGGAAGTGAAAATTTGGAAAGCAAGTGTAGTATGCAACCATTTGTTTATGATCAACTATGTCAAAATATATTTTATTTCTTACAATGGGATTGAGACATAATCTTGACAGACACAATCCAAATGGCATAGATCATAATGCTGGAGTATACAAAGGTCAAAATTCCTAAAGTCTAAACCCCAGAAAGATCAAAATTTCAAAACTATAATTCTCAAAAACTTTTAAAACATGACTTGAGACATTTACACTTCTAAAAGTGGATTTTAGGGACATTAAAGATGACTGAACAATGGCCAGTCAGATAACTCAGCGGAATAAAGTACCTGCTTAGGCAGAGCACAGGGGTTGGGGTTCAATCCCTGGCACCACAAGCCATGCTGGCCTGCCCCCAGGGCATGTTGATACAACAGTTGAGACTGGATGTGGTGGTGTGTACCTGCAATCCCAGCTTCTGGGAGACTGAAAACAGGAGGATCACTACAAGTCCAATCTACGTAGTGAGACCCTGTAGACCCTATACTAAATACATTTTTTTTAAAGTTAAAAAAAAAGACAGAACACTTTATAGGCTACTATATATAATAAAATAGCCAATGAAATAACACATTTTTGGGGGCCTGCCCCTTAGCTCAGTTCTTTAAGTGGCTGCTTCAACAAAGCAGTCAGGCTCAGGTTGCTGTGGTTCGATCCCCACAACACAAGCCTGCCAGTCATGCCTTGAAGGCATTCGGAGCAAAAAAAAAAAAAAAAAAAGAAATAACACATTTTTATAAGATTCCCCTTCAGATACACTAATGACAGTTGAAAGAGTATTACAGTTATTAACAGGAAGACTATATTCATAAAGGTAGAAGACAAACAGTGAAAGGCATAAATGTATATCACCATCACAGCAATTGTGGGGTCCCAGCTTTACAATGGTGGCCATCTGAAATGCCATGATGGGCAACCTGCTTCTCTTAACAATAGCAAGCAGAAATTATAACAGATTACCACTGCAGATTGTTACGCAAAGAAAGATGAGAGAAATTTCATCTCTCACAAACATGAAAGTAAAAAAGGTATGCCATCACTTACTAAAGAAGTTTGAGCCTTTGTACATACACATGCTTGCATACAATTCAACATCGTGATAATATGCTTTGATGGAGTCAAGTTTTCAAAGGATACAGAATTAGAATTCGTAAAATCCATTATGAAATGTATACTTCCAGTATTAGAAATGATATGAAGATTAAATACATATGATAGTAAATTGCTTTAAAAATAGTGGCAAAAGTGAAAGAAATCAAAACAAGCTGGAACACTAAGGCAGGAAAGGAAGTGGTCCCAGGGACTACTGCCAAATCAATCTGAGACATTTTATTTTTTTTTTTTTGCGAAACTGAGGATTGAACTCGGGCCCTTGCGCTTGCCCAGGAAGCGTTTATTCCACTCAGCCATCTCCCCAGCCCCCAAAAGAAAATTTTGCACATGAAAAAGAGTATTACATAGATTATGGGCAACTGTTCAAAGATACTCCATAAAAGCCGGCCAATTTTAAAAAGCAATAGTTTTTGTTTTTTTTTAAATCTTGTATCTGATGAATAGCTGCTATTTTATCTTTTAGAATATGGGTCTCCTTGGAGAATTCACACATACTCATTTTTTATGTGACATTTTTGAAGTTCTTCTGTGATGGTATAGTAACACCAATATGAGTATCCCATATTAAAATTTTCTATCCTCTGTGCCATGCCTCTGTACCATCTGGGAATTCATTCTACATGCATTTATCTACAGATGGAGACAATACAGGTGACCAAATAGCAACAGTGTTGCTGAAGTGTCTTGTTATTCTGAAGCCAGTCTGTAAGCCAGGCTGGTTTACAGTGACCTTGTACAGTAACTTTACAGACTGGCTTCCTCAGGCATTTATGTCTTTAATTTGTTGAAAACTCTTGGAATTTCACCAGGAGGAAATTCTTGATGAAGGAGCATCAATGCAGGTGAAATGATGAATTTTTAAACAAGTTTTCATCTTTCTCATATCATGTGATTCATCAAAATCCACCTTTCTACCCTTTTCTATTCTTTTCTCTTATCATTTTTAATTGGTTACTTTTTTTCAGATGAGGCTTGGATATACAGTCCAGGCTCACCTTGAACTCACTATATTCACCATGTAGCTCAAACTGCCTCTTAAACTCAAAGCAATTTTGTTGCCTTGGCCTCCTGGGATTATAGGTGTATACCACCACATTCAGCTGTACCCTTCTTATGTATTTTTTAAAATGGAAATTTTGCTTTTCAGGATTTCTACTTTCAGAATTTTAATATTTTAGTATTAATACTTTGGGAATTCTAGGTTAGGAAGGTTGACCTTTTGTAATTTCAACATTAGAGAGTAGGGCATTGGGGATTGTGTCTTTCAAGATTATGACTGGTACCACTGAGAGTATATATTCTGAGAACTGAAACAGTGTTTTTCCAAAAACAGCATTTTACATCATGAGGAAATCTGCTTCTTCTTTCTTATTCTATTTTTGGTAGCTGCTTCTCCATGTTGAACTGGCTTGAAAGGTAGCTTGTATGGTAGGCTTTCAAGTTCACAGGGCTCCGAGCTTAATGGAGACAGTTCAAGGACTCTGATTCTCACCCTCTACAGAACTGGACAGCACTCTTCAGGTTTAGCAGTTCTGAAGTTGGACAACCAGTCTCTCCAGTTGACTATTTGGGGGCTTCTCGGTTGTTAGATTTGTTAGACAATCCATTGTTGTAGTTCGTCTTTTTTTTTTTTTTTTTTTTTTCAGAACGGGGGATTGAACTGAGGCCCTTGCACTTGCCAGAGAAGCACTTATTCCACTGAGCCATCTCCCCGGCTGACAATCCATTGTTTTCTCTTCTTCCTCCTGCATAAATCAGTAATGAATTAAGTCTCATAAGACTAAATTAGTTACTTCCAAGAGGCAGAATCAACAGACAGATGATGGATAGATAGATAGATAGATAGATAGATAGATAGATAGATAGATAGACAGATAGATAGACAGACAGACAGATGGACAGACAGACAAGAGAGGATATATTAAGAGAACTAGTGTGACCCATTATGGAGCCTGAGAGGTTCCATGGATGACCATCTGCAAGATGGAGACCTAAAATGAATGCAGCTCAGTCGAAGTCCAGAGGCTTCAGAACCAAGAAAGCCAGGGGTGCTCCTCTCAGTCCATGGCTGAAGGGAAGTCCTAAGGCTGCAGAGCCTGGAACTCTTAGTAAAAAGGTTTTCACAAGTGATTAGTGATGGAGAACTGCCTATGACAATTTCAGGGACAGAATTAATCATGTCTAATTTACAGAGAAGTTAGTGTAAAGAAAAATTAGGAAAAGCTTCTGAAGTCATAGTCAAAAAGTAACGAGTCTGAGTGGGGCATGATGACACACACCTGTAATCCCAGCACTAGGGAAGCTGAGGTAGGAGGATCTCAGTGAGTTTGAAGCCAGCCTGTCTTATACAGTGAGTTGAAGGCTAGCTTGAACTACCTACATAGCAAGATCCTGTCTCAAAACAAATAAATATCCTAAAAAGGAAAACAATCCTTCTTCAGAGAAGTAATGAGTCTGAAGGGCCCAAGGTGAGAGTCTCAAGCCACCCCTCCCCATTACTGGATAATGTTTAGAGAAACTCTTATATTGTAAAGATCAGAATTATTTATTTATCTTTTAATGTATTTGGTACAGGGTCCAATCACTGTGCAGCTTGGACTCATAGTGA
This sequence comes from Octodon degus, assembly GCF_000260255.1. NCBI lineage: Eukaryota > Metazoa > Chordata > Mammalia > Rodentia > Octodontidae > Octodon > Octodon degus. Next base: position 3,147,297 of record NW_004524753.1, on the reverse strand, counting down.
TACTCTTGTTTTCAGCCTCCTCAGCGTTGGCATTACAGGCATACACCACTACACCTGGTCTTAGTGGCCAGCTCAGCATGCCCAAGGGCACAGCCAGTGCAGCATGCGGTGCTGGGGATCAAACCCTGTTCCCTGTGCTTGCCTAGGCAGGTACTTAGTTGGCTGAGCTGTCTCGCCGGCCCCAATGCAGTTATTTGTAATGAGACCAGAATGCAAGTTATTCCTAGAAATGTGTAAACAGCTTTGTAAAAAGACAGCTGCCTTTGTTAGAACCCAAGTTCTGGTGGGAGTTTGTGGTGGTTTATTTTATTTTATTTTAT
>NW_004524753.1:3121289-3146877 GCF_000260255.1 Octodon degus | reverse complement strand
TTATTTTATTTCAACATCTTGTGCTCACCAGGCAGGTGCTATACCACTGAGCTGTATCTCTGACCTTTCAAGTTCTAGGAGAGAAAGGAGGGGTTGAAGTCACAGTTTTTTCATGCACATCTAGATGGGAATGCCAGGGCCTTTTTTGTTTCACTGGTCAGCTACCAGCCATCTCTACCTAGGACCAGATTGTCTGTGAAAAGTGAATGCACTGGGGGTGGCGGTAGTGCTGCAGCAAGCAAAGGGAAGATTTACAGAGATCTATAAGGGAGCAAGTACTTTAAACAGACTTAAGGGTTGAAGTTTTTTGGTTAAAAAACAGTGACTGGACTGCAGTTACCTTAGGATAATAAAATCTACTGTCTTCTAGACATATCTCAGGCCCTGTGATGACTGCATTTTCTTCTTCCTGTGCTCGCTCCTCTCTTACTCTCTGCTTATAGTCCTGAAAACTCCTGTTCCTGACAGCTGTCATTATAACAAGCTCTTCTTTTTGCTTTTGGAGTCAATTTCTTTGCTGTTAGTTTTTTTTAGATTCAAGAGCTCGAATCCAGGCCCTCGTATGTGCCAACCACAACCTCTACCACTGAGCCATCTCCTTCACCCCCAACTCAACCTCTAAAACCTTTTGGAAGCTTTCTAGTCCCATCCTCTTGCTTGGGACTTTTCATAGGGTTCCTCCTGCTGATGGCCATACTACCTAATACTACCTAATACAATGTATGTAGTACAGTTAGAAACAAGAGAGCTGAGTCACTCCCTTCTTTTCATTCAAATGTGAAAGCCACATTGCCCTAATGATCATCTATGCTTTCATAACTCTAAAACAGGGAAGTTGTGTGAGCTACTTCCCTTCTCCCTATTCACTCATGAACCATAAACCTTAGGAGGGTGTGCAGATTGCTGACATCAGAGAGAGACAAGGCCACCTTGGAGCCTGACCCTATAAACACCAGAAGCCTGCGTTTCTTTTTTTCCTGTCAAGTTCCTTTTTTCCCCTTGCACTCAAGTCCCATTCTCAATTGGCCCTTGAGTCCCTTTTCCTCTTCACCCTCTTTATGCCTTCACCCCTCCCTCTCTTGGTTCCTGCTATTGTCCCCTGATCTTCAGTAAATGTAGCCACTTACTACAGACTACAAGGTATACATTTGGCAATTCTTTCATTATTATTATTATTATTATTATTAGTGTGTGTGTGTGTGTGTGTGTGTGTGTGTGTGGCCAGCTCAGCTACCCTGGGGTTGGGGTTGGTGCAGCATGTGGTGCCAGGGATCCAACCATGGTCCCTGCGCATTTGCCTAAGCTTGTCTAAGCAGGTGCTCTAGACTGCTGAGCTATCTTGCCAGCCCTTTCTTTATTGTACACAGGAACCTGAATTACTTTTGGTCCACAACTGTAACATCTGACATGCCCGGAGGACCATACCAAGTCTCACCAAGCAACCAGCCAAGGGACTTTATTACATACCAACCTAGAGACCTCAGCAGACTTTGGAGGCATCAGTAGTCCAGAAACTTCACAAGACATTGAAGGCATTAGCAGAAGTGGGAACCAGATAACCAGCACGGAAGATAGCACCTCACCTTATGGGAGAGACCCTCTCTCTTCCTTCTCCTAGTAAAATATGGATTCATAGGAGAAGTAGTCCAACCTCCACAGGAGAAGACCAGACTGTGGGACAAAAGGCTTCTGTCTTTATGGGGGCCAGGAGGAGCCCTGCCAATCTGTTGGGTTTATATTGTTTCCAATCCACACTGTGTGGAAAGTCCACCCAGGAGGGTGGGGAACATTCCCCAGGGGGATGGCTGTAAGAAGAGTGGGGCAAGGGAAAAGGCCACCACAGCAGGGAGAAGGTTGCCAGGAGACAAATGCTTTGGCATTGTCGCCCACAGCAGGGGACCAGGATAGCCTAGCCTAGTCTGTATGAACTATTGCTTTACTCTGTGGAGTACTTGGTAGCTTGCCCTGAACATGGGTAACTCTTTGTTTAATGCCATGAAATGTAGCTTAAACAGATTAAACTGCGGATGGCTTTAAAGAAATTCAGCCTAGTCAGATAATAAAAACACTGGGCCGCTTTAAAAAAAGTCCAGCCTAGCAAGTAATTAAACTCATGGGGGGCTTAAAAGGAAATTCAGCCTTACCAGAGTAAAGCTCTGGAAGAAAAGACCTTGCCAGGTTTAACCTTTGGAGGAAAGTGCAGCCTGACCAGGTTGAACTCCTGGGGGGCTACACAATGATCTTAATTGTAGCTCCTCTTATCTACAGATGGGCACTATCTCATATATTCTGAGTCCCAACTGAGGTGTCTTCTTAACCTCTGGGATGAGTCCCACCCTAAGGCCTTTCAAAGAGATCACCTTAAATCCTTGTGCAATAACAATTGGCCTAGGTACACCACTTGGGATACAAGGCCACCCCTTAATGGCCTGAAATGTAAAATCATATTTCAGTTATATCTCTATTGTAAGGAAGAAGAAAAACTGCCAGAGGCACCTTAAATTCAAGCCTTTATAACCCTCTAGCAGGGGCCAGATCTGTAACCTAAGTCATCATCACAAGGGAATTGATGTTGAGTCCTTCATGTCAGCTCCTCCTTGCCATAGACTACCTGCTCAGCAACCTGCTCAGGCAGTACTCTCATGAATAAAGGCCATCTTCTGTGTCTTCCTCTTATTAGGTCTAGGTCTGTTTACCACAGAGGCACAGACTTAAGGAACTCAAAAATCTAAGCCCTGGTCTACCCCTTCTAGGAATGGCAAGCACCGGTGGTACAGTACATGTGGTAGTTCCTTTTTCAGTGATGGATATTCAGCAATGGAAGGAAAAATTGGGTAGATTCTCTGAGGAACATAAAAAGTTTGCTGACAGTTTCCAAACCCTAATGATGGCTTCTGATCTCACCTAGTGAGATGTCCATTTCACCCTTGTTTCTTGTTGCACAACAGTAGAAAAGAAAAAGTTATTTAAAGGATAACAGCAGTTTAATGATGAAGACTTTGTAGCTTCAGCCACTGATAATCAGTGGACTGTGGCATTATCCAGGTCTCAGGATGGGCTTGAGTGAAAGTATAACACAGGGAGTAGAGAAGCTAAACAAATGTTATACATCAAGGCCATTTTAGTTGGTATATAACAAGGGATGTCTTTACCTGTGAACTACAATAAGCTCAGGTCTGTTAGTCAGGGCCTCCGTGAGTCTAGAGAAGATCAGATGATCATGACCCAGTACTTAATCAGTCAGTCATCTCCAGATGTTAGGAAAAGGGTCCCAAACCCCCAACAGGGCCCGCATACTAAAATAAGCCAATGAATGTTGTTTGGAGTCCAGTAGCCATGATGAAGTTGAAGACATATGAGAACTGAATAAGGGAAGGAGACAAGAAAACATTTAAAATTGCTTCACTTATGCTGGTATCTCAGGAAACCACTAGGGTTGACTGGGCAGACAGGTGTTATTGCCTGGCATTGCACCTTGGCCTGCTCCTGCTGTGGCTGCTACTGGGACTGGAGTCAGACCTCTCTCTGAACAGGAAAAGAGGAGATGCTAAACCAGCACAACTATGAGTCAGCTTCGCTACAGGAAGTGCGGGCCTTGCTGCAGCACCACGAGGCCTTTGAGAGTGACCTGGCAGCACACTAGGACCAGGTAGAGCATATTGCTGCACTAGCCCAGGAGCTCAAGTAGGAGCAATGGACCCACCTTAGAGACTATACCCCTGACTGACTCCATTCCTTGACCCGAGCCCCACCAAGCTCCTAGCCTTCACACTTGGTGTCCTCCTCCTATTATTGTCCATATCCAATAACTGGAATAAATGTTTCTAGGCTGTTGTTTTTTTATTCACCAAGGGGAATCTTATGAAATAGTTTTCTCAAACCCAAGGGTTCCACATTTGGATATCTCAACAGAATATTATCTTAACAGAATATTTTTCTTCTTTTTGACAAAGAAAGAAATGTTTCACAAAGAAACATTAAATTTATTTATTCATTGGTTAAGAATAATGTGTTAATTGTTATGATCTCGTTCTCATAGGTCATATAAAAACAAAATATTCTATTAAGATAACCAAATGTAGACCCCTCAGGTTTGAGAAAACTATTTCATAAGATTCCCTTTGGTGAATGAAAAAAAAAATCCTAGAAACATTTACTACAATCTTTATTCTCTAATGGGACCTCTCTAATAATTTCTATTGCCTTATGGGAGACACACACCAATAAACATGGCTAAGCATATTATTATAATATGTTTACATGGTCATCATTAAAAGGCCAAGTTTTCTGTGGGTAAAACATTAAGATTTTCTCATTAAAAGGCAATATTGGTTAAAAAATTAAATTAAGGGGAAAAGTATGATAATTGTTATTGCTGATTTCATGGTATGCTAAATGTACTCATGCTTTTTGGATATACAAATCTTCAAAGGTATAAAAATAGGTTGTTTAAGGTGGTAAATTTTCCTTTTAGACTCAGATATTTGCTTTTCTCTTACCTGTGTTGCAGCTTTATGTTATTTATGTGCCACTAAACTTAGAGATTCTCAGGCACCAAGCATTCCAGACGTGGTCATACAATTAAAATTAAAGGTTAGATACTATAAACTTCTCTATTAATGCATTTAGTGCAGGGTTTACAGGGTCTCACTACACAGATCAGATTCATAGTGATTCTCCTGTTTTCAGCCTCCCAAGTGCTGGGATTACAGGTGTGTGCCACCACACCCAGTCTCAGTTGCTATCTCAGTGCACCCCAGGGGCAGGGCCAGCATGACATGCCAGGGATTGAACCCCAGTCCCTGTGTCTGCCTAAGCAGGTGATTTAATCTGCTGAACTATCTGGCTGGCCTGACACTATAAACTTCTAAGGGACATTTATGGAAAGGTGATGGCAACTTATTGAAGGATAGAAAATTAGCTGAGAATTTCTTTGTGTCATTTAATGTACTATGTTCAGCTGGAAATGATTGGCTAAAAAGGCCACCCTATACTAAGATGGAAATTTAAATGTATTTCAAAGATAACATCACCATAATTGTCATGCTGAAATGCTATGTGTAGCTCTTGATCTCAAGTTTTTTCTTTATAAAACTTTGTAATTGATATCTACTGACATTTTGCAGTGATTCAACTGCTAAAACAACTATGATTGTTAAGTAATAACAGTCCTCTTGCTATACTGTTATTTTATATTTCAAAATGCTTGGTATCCAGATAAGATTATAATAGTTAAGCTTACCACTCCTACTTCAGTATTGGTGCAACTGACCTTCTGGATGTTCAACAGCTAAGGCTTGGAGACCAAAGTTAAAAGATAATTGGGCCTAAAGGTAGCCAATATTTTGGCAGTGGCCCTCAAAGTCAATAAGAATCCAAGACATGAGGGAACCTCTCCACAGGATCCTACAACTTTGGTGAGTCACCCAAACTTCTGAGCAAGGACATTGTTGGACTCCAGAGGATAGAAGTCAACCAATACAGTGTGCAAAAAGGAAGGTCACCAAAAGAGAAAAGTCTTTCATGCTGTCACAGGAAGCCACATGGTCAAGCAAGACCATGACCCATCCTGGCATGTGACACTGATGGAGGAGCTGAGAAGCTCTATATATGGTTCCAAAAGTAATGCCTGAGGAAACTTAACTGACCTTAACAGACAGCAAGAGGTTAATTTTGTTTGACCTAGGTCACTCTTTAACCTGCTCTTGAACACCGAGCAGGGGACTATAACCAAAGACATATAAAATTAATACCAATATAGGCTAAACATAACCAGGAGATCCAATCACTGCCTCCTGCTGACAGTTTCTAGCCACACCACAGACAGATCTAGGTGTGATCTGGTTACTTCCCATCCTTTAAAAAAACAGCATCTGATGTGGCTCCTTCCCCAGTCTGCCTTCTCTTTCTAGTGCTCATGATTTGGTCATATGTCCCCTAATCTATTTGTAAAGTCTGTTTATTTGCAGATACAGACTGCCAAACCCCAAGTGATAATGCAGATGAAATCCATGCTTCCAAAGAACTTCAACAGACAGCCTAGAGAAACTTGCCCAGTTACTGCCTTCTTTCAAGACCAGATAGACTCACAAGCAGCAGTGCCATACAACACTGAGAAGACTAGATCTCATAACTGCTGATATGAAGGTATGTTTGTCCCTAGAAGAAGAATGTGCTTCCTTGGATAATAGGCCTAAAATAACATCAAACTACTTGTGGTGACCATAGTTCAAGATCAGAACCTGTTTCCATGTCCATGGTTCAAGAAATCTTTGAAGGAAGGGCTCAGTTCCCTTGAACTTGAACTCCTAGAATAGGGCAAGGGTTTATTTGTCTCATGTAGGTATGGCCAATGCCCCATCCAACTGTAAGTAGCTAGAAACTTCCTCCCTCAACTCCTCTCAAAGGTGTTTGGGGACCAGGGCTCTCAGGGGGAATAGTACAGTTAGAAACAAGGGAGCTGAATCACTCCTTTCCCTCCATTCAAATGTGAAAGCCACACCACCTGAATGATTATCTATGCTTCTACAGTCGTAAAACAGTGAAGTGGTATGAGCCACTTCCTTTATCTCCATTCGACCACAAACCAAAGACCATCTTAATGAGTATCCAGGCTTAAATTTAGCAGAATGTGCTGATTGCTGACATCAGAGACAGACAGTGGAAGGTAATTTGGGTCAGTCGTGTCTGACCCTATAAACCAGAAACCTCAGTTACTGAGTCCCTTTTTTTTTTTTTTTAATTTTTTTTTTGTGGAAATGGGGATTGAACTCAGGCCCTTGCACTTGCCAGGGAAATGCTTATTCTGAGCCATCTCCCCGGCCCCATGAGTTCCTTTTTATCCCTTTGCACTAGAGTCTCATTATCCTTTTGCCCTTCAGTCCCTTTTTTCCTTCACTCTCTTTTTGCCATTGCCCCTCTCCCTGTTCCTGTTACCATGATCTTCAACAAACATAACTAACTAAATTCTACAAAGTATATGCTCAGCAATTCATTTCTTGTCCTAAGAACCTGCACTATTTTTGGCCTACTCAACTGTAACATAAGTGCTATCTAAACAGTTGTTATACTTCATTGTTCAGGACATAATAAAAAGAAATATCTCTGTACATGTTCAACATACATATGCAATTTTCAATCTAAGCTTAGTGAGATACACAGATGTATAATTCATAAATATTGAGGGGCAGTTATACTTAAATAAGAAACTAGTGATTCTTAAACTTAAAAAAATGTTAGACAGTCTAGAATGTTTGTACTGTTTTTCAGAGTTCTTGAAACTCCAACCTAATTTCAGAGTCCCTTGAAAGGATAATCCCTCCAGATTTAACATTGTTATATAACTAACAAATAGGTGTCAAAACTGTAATACTCACACTTTAATCATGTCAAATATCTGCTTTAAATATTCAGGTATCATTAGCCAGCACCACTCACTTCCTTTGTATTTTTATTGCAGATAGCCTCCCTATACCTGCATTTAGGCTTTTATCCTAAGTATTTCTAACCTTTCTAAGGTTCCTCTGAAGCCTAACTCAGTAATTCAGAACCTTTGATGAAGAGAAGATTGTATTTTTCTGTAGCCCTTCAGCAACACTTATTGAATATTTCAAGGCAAGATGGACATTTCTAATTTTCTTATATGAAGAATAACAGCTTAGATAGCAAACCTGACTCAGGAGAAGTTGGCTTAAATCTTAAAGACAAATATAATCTCTCCTGTGAGTCAGTAAGTTACACACATGGATGTGGATGTAAACACTTAAGATAAAGTATTGCTGGCATTTCCTCACTTAGCCTCTTCTAAATTACACTATATAATAATATATGCTAAATATAATTTATTAATGTAGTACATGTGATGCTATTTAATATGCTATACATTCATATGCACTACACACGGTATACATGATAAGCATATATATATAATTAGCATACCTGTAAATTGCTCACAGTGGGTTGCTTTATTGCTAGCATCTAGAACCTTTAGGAAATGACTATGTTTACAAGGTATCTTCCAGATCGGGCTGGCTTTTCAGTTTTGAGTCTGTTGCAAGATCCTATCTCTTTAATTTTGCGGGGAGGAGAAGTTGTTGCCTACTTGGACCAGCCCCTTGGTTCTTTGTTATACCTTTTTTTTTTTTTTTTTTTTTTGTGGAACCAGGGATTGAACTCAGACCCTTGTGCTTACCATGGAAGCGCTTATTCTACTGAGCCATCTCCCCAGCCCCAGCCTCTTAGTTCTTTGGCATTAACCCACAGTATTTTCTATGATCCTTAGTCAATCTCAATCTTGGGATATCATGAAGAATAGCTGTTTAGAGCAATTACATCACTTTTGGCTAAAGCGGTACCGTTAGCAATATCAGCATCAAACACACAATATAGAAAGTGACAAACTGAGGTAGCCATTAATTTTCCACCTGTAACCATATAAACTAGATTTGTTGTTGAATGACAAAATCTAAAACAAACCAGAAAAGTATGTGCAGCATTAAGTCCTTAATATGTGAATTTTTTTCCTCTGGGGTTAAAATTTAAAAGGTATTAGGGAGAAAATAAGAGAAGTAGAAGAAGAGGAAGAGATTAGACGTAAGGCTGGAGGACAAAGGGGGACTAATGTTGGGAAACATGTAGAAGCCTGGAGGGAAAGAGAGAAGAGATAAAAAGAACAGAACAGAGTACAGTGGCTGGGGTTCAATCCCTGGCATACACACCGACCACGCCCCCAGGGCATGCTGAGACAGTGATTGAGACTTGGTGCTTGGAAGGCTGAAAACAGGAGAATCACTGAGTCCAATCTACATAGTGAGCCCCTATACACCCTGTAGACCTTGTCCTAAATTCATTAAAAAAAAAAAGAACAGAACAAAAACCACAGAGACTAGAAACCACATTCACACATATAAAAACAAGATCAAACTATGAAGGAGAAAAGAAAAAAAAACACTACCACAACAAAATACACACAAGACAGAGAGAAAGAGAAAAGCCCACTTCTGGGTTTGTCTTGGCTGTCACTGGCAGACAATGTGTGGAGAATCCCATTCCGCATTGATTTATCCCTGCAAGCCAGCAGTAGCTTTCTGGTGGAGTAGACTGTAATCTCAGCAAGCCTGCAGCCAGGACAGACTTTTGGCCAAAACCAGACTCATTGGGCTGGTAGCTGTCAGCACACCTCCCTCAGGCCTGAGCCCAACTGGGGGCTGCTAGATGGGGCCAGTAGCTGCTCTGAGTTCTGAGGTCAGTGGCCCTCTCCAAATGGCATCCAGACAATGGCTCTGTCCTATAGGATGACTGAACCCTCAGCACTCACTGCCAGCTAGTGTAGTCCTTCATATCTGCTGCCTCCCTCCACTGCCACATCTCTCCATGGAGGCCTCGGGGGTCGCCAGCAGTCACCATGTGTTCCCAAGTGTGACTATCTCCTCTCATGTAGTGAGTTCCATCTCAGGGAGAAAGCTCCGCCAGCTACCCCCTTCATCTTCCTTGAAGCTTATCTCTTCATTCTCTCTGTGGTCTTCAATATGCACTTCCAATCCCTCCTGGGTCCAGGGGACTCACTTGCCTCCTTCTTGTCTTCCTCACATCGCTATATTGCAACGTATGGACAGAAACTCTCAGAGAGGCTCTTTCTCTGCTGTTTGCCACTCTGCCATCTTGGTCATGGTTAGCATACATAGTACAATAACATTAATTATATACCTTCATCCTATGGGAGCTATCAAACATAATGTGGAAACGGACACCTTGATGGAGAGTGTTTCTCAAGACGCAGCCCATTAGACTGCTTTTGAATTCCCTGAGAACTCTTCCCCATACCATTCATTTGCCTCTTACAGAGGTCATCACTATCTTGGTTCTTTTTTGTTTTGTTTTGTTTCTTTTTTTATTTAATTTCATTGAGAAACAAATAGCAATGAGATAGCTTCAAAACAGGTTACTAGGACAGTTACATTAATTAATACAATACATATTGTTGTCTTTGTAGTGGTTATTCATAGCACAAGATGCAGACATGATATCCTGTCCAAACACTATTAGTACAAGTCTTTCTTCTCATTGAATTAAGAGAAAGTAGCTGTATATCTGTTCTAACTATTTTGTGTATACAGATACAAAATGGTCCTTCATTTATATTCCCTGTTTTTGGTTTAGTTTTGTTAGAGAAAGGTATTCCGTTACTATTTAAATATTGTAGGTGTGTGAATTCAGCAAAATATTCCAATATAGTCCAGTGGTCCATAGTAGTAGTGGATTATCGTGGGACTGGCAATGTCAGAAGTTGTTAACTTGAGTATCTTGGTTTGTTTTTAACTTACTTCTTTCATTTTGAGTTTTACCACAAACAAATAGGTCTTAAATAATACTGTTTAATATTTTTTGCTTCAAAAACTTTATAAAATTCTTCTAAAATTCATTTGTTGATATATTTTTTGTACCCATGAGATATCCCATAATATATGTACCGTCCATTCTTCTCTTGATGAACATTTAGACCTGCTGCCACATGGAAATCACAGGACAATGGTACACGTGTGTCCTGGTGTGCACTAGGAGCAGCACTGAGTTGTAAGATGCATGCTCAATGTAAGAACCATTGCCAAAATGTTTCTGACAGAGCTTATGTCAATTTATATTCCTGTAAGTGGCGTACAGAGATTCTGTTCCTCACAAACACTTAATGTCTTCAGACTTTTATATTTTTGTAAATCTACTGAGTGTGGAATTGCATCTTGAAATAGTTTTAATTTGCATTTTCATTTATGCGGTTTGGGTCATGTGTAATTTTGCTTCTTTGTAATTTTTACTGAAGTGTTCATCTTTATCTTACTGACCTGAAGGTATTCTTTTACATTTATTCATTGGTACATTATAATATTTATAATCCTTGTATGGGGTTAGTACATGTATATAACACCCCTATTCTATTTCTATCCCCTTTTTTCCCCCTCCTTCCATCTTTTGATTCCCTTCTCATTTAAGGAAGATCTAGCCCCTGTTTCTATTATCTGGCTTTTATTTTGCTCTTTATTTTTATTAAAATATATATTAATATACATGTATATATTAAATAATGTTTACATTCTTTGTGAGAAGTTGGTACACGCATATACCACATCTTAATTTCCCTTGTCATCCTCTTGCTTGACCTTCCTTCCCTCCCTCCAACCATCTCTTGATTCTCTTCCTTTTCTTTTCCTTTTGGTACATGTTTGCAGTACGTAAAGCTTACATGCTCTGTGTGGAGTTGATACACAAAAACACATCCATCCCAATTCCTTTTCTCATCCCCTACCCTCCCCTTCTTTCCTCCTTCTATTTTTCCCCTCTGAGAAAGATCATTTTTTTCTCTGAGAAAAATCTATCTTCCTACTTCTTCTTTTTTTTGCACTGAGGATCTAACTCAGGACCTTGTACTTCCCAGGCAGGCAATTATGTCGCTGAGCTCTCTCCCTAGCCCTCCCTACCCCCTATTATCTGTCTTTTATGTTGCTCTTTATTTACATTTTGGGTTTCTCACATAAGACAAACAGTGTGGCATTTAATTTTGTGTGTTTCATCTATTTCACTCAACATTATGGTCCCAAAGTGCACTCATTGTCCTACAAAAGACTCAGCTTTCTCTCTCTTTTTTTTAGCTTTCTCTTTCTTTATGGTAGACTAGTATTCCATTGTGTGTGACATGGCTTGTATATTAAGTACCTGACTTTCAAACAAGTTCTGTTCTAGGAGAACACTTGTAAGTTAGATTCATTTGTAAGTGTAACAAAGTGAGTCTTATACACCTTTGACACAAATATATGATGCAAAGCATAAAAAAAAAACAAATACAAATACAGTAAGTCTCTGGATGTGCTGTGCTACTACACACCATTTCACTGTACAGTAAGCACAAGCAGCACGACTGTGACAATATCAGCAGATGTGAGCTACTTCTGCGACTTTTTTTTGGAACTATGAAATTTTATAATGTGAGGTCCACTTGTATCTGTGAAAGCTTGCAACTCGAATAAGTCAGGAACTTATTGTGTCTATATGTCCATCCCCAAGCCTTATACACTCATAGGTGGGGCTCTTCAGAGCTGGCTGGATCTAAGGTGTGTGCTACTAGGAGTAAGGGTAGGTGCCATTAAATTAGCCCTCTGATAGTTTTAGCCAGTTCTGGATAGGAATAATCAAAGCCCCACCTTGGATGTGGGCAGCAACAATCAATAGATTTATAGCCTGGATGGAATGTAAGGAGAAAAGAAGGAAGGGAAGCTGCAGCCTGCTGCAGCTTCCTGCCTGGTACATCATAAACTGTTTCTGCTTGATGTCTCTCTGCCTTGCCACTCTGCCTTCGAGTCAACTGACTATGATCTGAAACCTCTACAAACTGTGAGCTGAAGTAAAGCATTCCTCTTAACTTGTGAATGTCAGGCCTTTGTTCCAAACAATATGAAAAGTAACAAAGACAATGCATAACTGCCATATTTTCTTTACCCATCTGATGGACATACAGGCTGCTTCCAAGATTTTACTATTATAAATCCTGCTGAAAAGAAGAATGCAAAATGAAGTTTTAAAAATAGCCTGTATATTCCATGGAGATTCAACATTATATTTAGAATATTCACTCTCAATATTAATATTAAAAGCATTAAGTTAAGAACAAAAATTTTGGGAGACTTTTTAAAAAGTCGTATTTTACATACAATGGCTAAGAATAATTATCTATAAAAAATCATTTTCCTGTAGTATTCACTGAGCATCTATGACATGTGAGGTCTATACACAGCCTAGGGTAGGAAACCTTCTAACAATGGCACTCTGCTGGCTGCTGTAGACCAGTAAGGTGACTTTAGCTTGTCCGTGTCCCTTCAAATATTCATCTCTTCCAAAGACAAAGCTGAGCCCACACGATTTAATTGATATGTGTCTCACCAAACAAATAGCTTCTGTCTCAAGTAATGTAGGAACTTGGCAATACGGGTGTTGCTGTTGCCAAGATACAATACCTGACACCAAAATTAAAAGGGAAAATGTTCTTTTGGCTCAGTTTGTAGAAGTTTCAGTCCATAACTGGCTGCCTCTGAGGCAGCACCGCATGGCAGAAGGGCCTCAGAGGGAGAAACACTCATGGTGCTCAGACAGTAGCAAAGCAACAAGGGCTGGAGACAAGGCTCTTCTGTCCCTTACATTCGTAGAAGGTTTCCTACCCTAGGCTGTGTATAGACCTCACACTTATTCCCAGCCAGAACTATGCCAGACCAATCAGTGTACTGATTTAGTATCCATACATCCCTTCTTTTGTAAAGAGAAAAAAAATCAAAACAATATAGAAGTTAATACATTATGTATTGTTACCTGTAATTATTGAGAGTACAGGATGTTGGCATTTAAGTGCCCAAACAATATTTACACAAACCCTTCTTTTCAATGAAGTAAAAGAAATTAGTGATGCAACTATCCCTATATATGATTTTTGTTTGCTTTACCCTTTTCTCCATTGCCTTATCCTGGTTTTTCTTTACAGTTGAAGTTTCTTTCCATTTTACAATATCCTATTGTACATTTTGGATTTTATTTCCTCTTTCAGTTTCTCACAATAGGGAGACATACACTGTTTATACATGAATGTCTGGTTTATTTCACTTTGAGTACAGCCTCAAGTTGCATCCATTAACCTATAAAAGTCTCCAGTTTATCCTTCCCTATGGCTGAGCAGTACTCCACTATATAAAAAGACCACATCTTTTTTATCTATTCCTTAGTTAATGGGCATTGGGGTTGTTTCCAGGATTTAGCTATTAAAAATTGTGCTGCTATAAACATGGGTGCACATATATCACTGTGGTATGTTTTAGTTCTTCTGGGAAGAGATCCAGCAGGGGAATAGTGGGCCAAATTGGACCTTCAATCCTAGTGTTTTGACAGTGGTTGCACCAGTCTACACTTTTACCAACAGTGGAGAAGAGTTCCTTTTTTCCCACAGCACCTCCAGCATTTTTTATTGGTTGATTTCTTGATCATAGCCATTCTTTCCAGGGTGAGATGGTGTTATGGTTTGTGTATAGGTGTCCCCACAAAGCCTCATGCAGTCACAGGCAGCTTCTGGAGTTTGTGATTGAGGGCTAGGGAGATAGCTCTGTGGAATAAATGTTTGCCTGGCAAGTGCAAGGTCCTGAGTTTGATCCCTGGTACCACCAAAAAACAAACAAACAAAAGCAAAAACAAAAACAAAACAGAAAAATCTAAATTCTGGAGTTTGTCTTTGATTTTTTTAACTTTTTTTTTTTTTTTTTTGGTGGAACCGGGAATTGAACTCAGGTCCTTGCGCTTGCCAGGGAAGCGCTTATTCCACTGAGCCATCTCCCCAGCCCCTTTTCATTGATTTTTGTGGGTTTGGGTGCTGCACCTGCCCTGGGGCAGGTAATTTGCCTTAGAATGTAAGGAGGGGAGAGAGGCTGGCTACCTGCTCTTTGCCTCTGCCGTGAAGGGCTGCTGTCTGCCATGTGCCACTCTGCCTTGGAGCCAGCTGAGCATGGACTGACTGTGAGCTAAAAACACCTTTTCCAGGGAGATAGCTCCGTGGAATAAGCACTTCCCTGGCAAGCGCAAGGGCCTGAGTTCAATCCCCGGTTCCACAAAAATAAAAAAATAAATAAAAACACCTTTTCCTTCTTTCATTTTGGGTGTTGGGTATTTGTCACAGCAATGACAGAAGAGTAACTGGGACAGATAGAATCTCACTATTGTTCTAACTTGCATCTCTTGGGCTAGGGAGATAGCTCAGCAGTCTAAGCATCTGCCTGGCAAGCACAAAGACTAGAGTTTGATCCCCAATACCACATGCTGTGCCAGTCAATTTGCATCTCTTAAATGACCAGTGGTATTGAACATTTTTTCATATACTTCTTTGCTGTTTGTATCTATCTGAGAAGTGTGTATTCATCTCAGATACCCATTTTTGGATTGGGTCTTTAAAATTGGGAGATCTAGGGCTGGCAAGATAGCTCAGTGGACTAAGCACTTGCTTAGGTAAGTACAGGGGCCAGGGTTCGATCCCTGGCATGGTATGCCACGCCAGCCCCACCCCCAGGCGCACTGAGCTGGTGATGGAGTCCAGGCATGGAGGTGTACACCAGTAATCTCATCACTAGGAAGGCTGAAAACAGGAAGATCACTGTGAGTCCAAGCTGTGCAGTGAGACCCTGCATAAATAAATAAATACATGAATAAATAACACAAATAAATTTGGGAGAGCTGACTTACTGAGTTTTTATATGTTGATAGTAATCCTTTGCCTCAGCTACAGCTGGCAAATTTTTTTCCCCACATTGTGGTTGTCTCTTCACTCTTTTGCTGGTTTCTCTTCTTGTGCAAAAGCTTTTTCATGAGATCCCAGTTGTTGATTTTTTTGTGGTAGTTCCTGTGTGATCAGGGTTTTATTCATAAAGTTTTTGCCTCTACCAAAGCATCAAGAGTTTTACCTACTCTGGGAAGTGTAGCCTCAACCCCGTACAGACGATTTTCTATTTTATACACACATTTTGTATACACTGTAGATGATGACTTCAATGAGCAATGACCATTGCTGTGGTGCTTGGGGGAAAAACAGGTTTCAACAATACAGGCAACACAAGCACAGAAACAAGTGGCTCAGGCCACAATTGAATAAATGCATCTTGCTCAAGTGATCTTCGATAAAAACAATTCTGATTTTGAAGCTAAAGTTAAGCAGCTTATGGAAGTGACAGGGAAGAGTCAGGATGAATGCATAGTGGCTCTACGTGACTGTAATGGAGATATCAACAAAGCTATTAATATATTGTTGGGGAGGGAATTCAGATACCACTTCTCAGGAGACTGTAGGGGGCAAGAAAAAGAATTTTGGAAAAGAAAGTTCAGAAAACAAAGAGAATAGAGAGAAGCAAAAGAGAAGCAAATCGTGGACATGGTAACAACAACCAGAAAGGAAAAGGAAGCAAATGTGGCAGAGAATTTAGCGGGGAAGAGAATGGAATTGATTGTAATCAAGGAGACAAAACTTCAGACTGGGGCATGTGAGCCCATGTTCAAGGATTTGGACGAAGCAGAGAAAGAGGATCAGGGCGGTTCTCAACTCAAAGCACATGGGCATTTAATCCGGCAGACTATTCAGATTATTCATCTATAGATGGGTGTGGGACAAAAGTAGTAGTTTGGGAAGCTGCTCAGAATGGTGCAAGTGAAGGATCGGAACTGGCAACACATGCTTGCAACATAACCCAAAATCTGCCAAAGAAAAGTTCTTATGAACTGACAGGCGCCTGGAAAAATTCTGTGGAGGAGTGGACAACACATGACTGGACTGAAGATCTTTCTGAAACAAGTTTTTACTGCCTCATCAGTTCCAGCAGAGAACGACGTCACACCTAGGCACAGTCTGACCTAGTATCCCTGCTCCAGCAGCCTGTTCCTCCAGGTCAAGTGTCAGAAGTCGGCTCCTTTGGAACTTCCCAACAGCAGAGCTTTGGCCAAGCCCTTGTTTTCACAAAATCTCAACACAACACACAGCACCAGGGCCTGTCAGCTCACCTGCTGCCCCCTCCTACTCTCCTCAACACCTGTCACCTGTCCTTGGCTCAGGATTTGGAGAGCTTACACCATCAAAATTGGCAAATATCACCAGCTGCCAGGTTTTGGACCTGAAAGCTCACCTCCACCCCAAGTTCCCAATAGTACAAGTTCCTCAACAACTACTACTTCTTGGGACCTCAAACCCTCAGTGTGCCAGTGCTCAGTCCTCAGTCACTTTGATTTCAAGTCTCAGCCTGAACTGAGTTCTGGATACTCACCTGTTCTTAGCCAGCTGAGCCAGCGAGAGCAGCATCAGACCCAAGCAACCAGTGTTCCTCCTCCCGGCTTGGAGTTCTTTCCTTCCCAGGCAAAACACTGAAAGTCCACACCTGGAGACAGTGCTTCCATTGTGAACAAACTTTTGCAGCTTCCTAACATGGCTGTCAAAAATAGCATTGTATCTGCCCACCAACTACAACCCAAACACATCAAACTCCCTAAGTGGTGAGTATCTTCAGCTTCTAAGATTCCACCTTCTGCAGTGGAAACGCCTGGCTCAGCAGATGTCACAGGATTAAATGTTCAGTTTGGAGCCCTGGAATTTGGATCAGAATCCTCTCTCTCTCTCTCTCTCTCTCTCTCTCTCTCTCTCTCTCTCTCTCGGTTTCGATCAGTTCCAAGCAGTGAAAATAGTAATTGGATTCCCATCAGCTTGTATTGGAAGTCTTCAAGTGATCCTCTATGTAACTCTACCAATGACCAGTGCTAAGCAGGGCTCTGCCTGCACAACTTCAGCCATTGCCTCCTCCAGTCTGAACAGCTCACCCCTGAGCTCCGTTAGCCCTGTGATGACATCTTCCTCTTACGACCTGAGTGCTGTGCACAGCAGGATCGCATACTAAAGCTCTGTGAGTCCACCAGGATCAGCTCCAGGAGCCATCCCTAATGGACATAGTGGTGGTTGAAGTCAGCAAACATTAGACACTACTTCATCTGTCCCAGCTCCCAAGACAACAGATCCTCCCTCCACCCTCCCATCTGTGGGCTTGCTTGCCCTCCTCATCCCAGCTTGGTGACCTGTCCAGCAGCCCCCTCTCTCAGTGTAGCAGTTCACTCACCAGCCACCCGAGAAGCCTCTCCTCTGCTCAGGCAGCAGTCTCGAGCATAGCACACACACATGCCAGTGGGGAGAATCCCCTTCCATCCAGTCCTCAACGACCTTCTCCACAGCAGCACCATTCTGTTCGAGTGCCCCTTCCTCAAGTGTCAGGCACCTGGCAGCATGAGCACAGGGAGCAGCCTCCACCTGGGTGGGACCACTGTGAGCAATCCCAGCAGCACTGGCAGGGCTGTGCCCTTGGTGACCTCAGGCAAAGCACCCCAAAACCTGCCTCAAGGGTTACTGACAGCAAAGCTGTTGGGAAAAGGCATCCTCAGACCCACACAAGACCACACGCAAGTTAGCTGGCACAAAAGGTAGTTTATTGATGGCAATGAGCATGTGCTGGGCTGCTCAGCAGACCTGAACAGCAGCGATGGTTGGGGAGGCAGGGACTTTAGAGTACGCAGGAATGGGGAAAGAGGGGTCATAAAGTATCCCTGGCTGGGCCAGGGTGTTCCAAATGCAAAGTGTAGAGTCCTTGAAGCAAGCTGAAACAAAGCTATATACATAAGCAGCTGGATGCAGACAGTCAAGGTTTAATCTTTGCAGCACAGTTGTGGTTGGTGCATCTGGGAACATCGGGAAGGGTATGGGGAAGGGGCCCACAGCTGGGTGCTGTAACAGTTACCTCCCCTGCTGTACAACCAGTAGTTCATGGGCCCCAGAGGACTACTTCCTGCCTACCCAATTTATGGCTCCAAATGCTGTGGTCACGGCTGCCTATGGATTACTATAGAATTCCCTTTGCTGCACCCACAGCCCTTGCCAGCAGAGATGGGAGCCTGGCTAATAACCCGTATTTCAGGTGATGTCATTAAGTTTGGCCGAGGTGACTCTGCATCTCTAGCTCCTCCCACCACACTAGCTCAGCCACAGCAGAGCCCATCCCAGACCCACCACACAGCCCAGCAGCCCTTTTTGAATACTGTGCTGCCACCTGGCTATAGCTACACTGGCCTTCCCTATTACACTGGTGTCCCCAGTGCCCTCCAATATAGGCCTACCATGTTCATCCCTCAAGCCTCAGCCAAACAGCACGGTGTGAACCTCAGCACCCCCACCACCCCTTTTCAGCAGCAAAGCTACAGCACAGTTTATGATGACCTGACCCACGGGACAGCAGCAGGTGACTACACCAAGGGCGGCTATTCTAGATCTTCACAGGCACAAAACACATCTGCTAGTTCTGGGCCTAGCAAAGGAGCACCAGTGCCTTCAGGTGACCACCGGCCTACTAGTTACAACTGCTTCTGTCTACAACAAGACACAGGCTTTTGACAAGCAAGGGTTTCATGCAGGGACCCCTCCACCTTTTAGCCTGCCCTCAGCCTTGGGCTCCACGGGCCCCTTGCCCCCTGGAGCTGTCCCCAGTTATGCCCCCGCACTGTTCCTGCACATCCTGTTGGCCCACCAGCAGCCCCATTCACAGCTGCTAAACCACCACCTTCCACAGGATGCCCAGAGTGGCTCAGGACAATGCAGCCAGCCCAGTTGCCTGCAGCCCAAGTTTCAAGCCTCCAAACCCACCTATTGCAACTCTCTGTACTGGACAAACTAGACCATTGAGGAAGGGGTGGGCTCCAGAGCAGGGCTTATCCTGGGCAGGAGAGAACACGGGAGTGTATGTCTGGCAGCCCGGTGTCCTTTTCTAGATTCCTAAAGCTCTGTGGAGAGTCTCCTCCTAGACTCGCTATTGTATGTAATGTAGCTCAGTAGAATAAGAGCTTGCCTGGCAAGCTCAAAGGCCTGAGTTCAATCCCTGAAAAAAAAAAAAAAAAAAGCCCTGTAAATGTAATAGAAGTCCAGGGCTGCAACTGGCAGCCAAGTCTGTTCTCCCCATCCAGTCCTTTTTCACTGTAACCAAGAAATCCTGCACCCCTTCTGCCATCAGATCTTCCACATGGCCACAAGGCAGATTGGGCTTTCGGGTCAGGTATCAATGAAGAATCACAACTTATCTCAGTCCCTTGTGAACTTTGACTTTCTTTTGCTTGTAATTACTTTATACCTATTTTTGAGAAACTGATCCTTTTGTTATTTGTCGTGCTCCCCCTACTACCAGATCTTGATCTGGGAATAACAGAGACGATCACCTGCCTAACAAGAATCTGAGCTGTTTGTCCTCATGGAGCCAGGGCTTTTGCATCTGGTCCTGTTCCTAGAATCTGCCATCCTTTAGCCAACCATTTAAAACATAATCGAACTAGGCCTCAGAAAAAATAAGCCGATCAGCTCCCCTTTAAAAATCAAAGATCTGCCTCTACTGTAGTGTAAGCGCATCTTCAAGCACAAGGTTCTCTATTCCAGTTGTCCTGAACGGGGTGGGCAACAGTTTCAGGGGTTTTCCTTTGCCCATACTCCACCTAATGAAAGTTCTGAGAGACAGAGAGAGACAGAGAAGTTTTACTTACTCTATCTTCCAGCAGATTTATTTATTTATTTATTTATTTATTATTTATTTTTGCTTGCTCAGGCTGCTTTAATGGCGGGTCTGGGTCTGGTAAGGTATGTGGAGCTGGGGATAGAACCGCGGTCCTCCGAGCTTTACTAGGTTTGCCTAAACAGGCGCTTAAACAACTGAGCTAACCAACAAGCTCCCTAGCAGATTTAATGCTTGTTTTAATATTTACATCTTTGATTCATTTTGAATTTAGTTTAGTGCATGGTGAAAGATATAGGTCCATTTTTAATCGTCAGCACATGCAGAGCCAGTTTTTCCAGCACCATTTATTCAAGAGGCTGTCCTTATTCCATGAATGTGTTTAGCATCTTTGTAATCATATATCCTTAATCCCAGAATTACACATACTAGATTCAGCCATCTCTGAAAAAGCCCCTTGAGTGCATGAAGCTTTGGTGGGACATCTAGTCACAAATCACAGCAGCTTTTTCCTGTGGATGTGTCAGTGCAGTGTCACTGCCCAAGACCATTTAAACCCTGGAGATGAGCTTAAGGAAAGATCTGATACACATCCATGGTGGGGCCTCGGATACTGACTGCCCACAGACGTCTCTACTATGAAATCTGCATCAATCCGTCTGCTTGGGGCTGCCTACTTTTAAGACCTAACTTTCCCAAAGCCTTGGGATGAGGATTTGGCTCCCACTCAGGCTGCAATCTTACAGCCCCTCGTGGACCTTCTTACTCCAGAGTGCTCCTTCCTTTATTCAGTAAACAGCTGATCAGCCCTGTGAGCCATGTGGACTCAGAGACCCACAGTCTGGCTCCTAATCCAGTAGGAAAATGCGCATATTGACTGCAGTACTATGAGACAAACTATAGGATGGGCGATGAAAATGAGAGAGATTTCTAAGAGCTCTTGGCTCCCCGGATGCCGTGAATGCAGCTTTCCTCCACTGTCCTCTGCCGGCCTGACCACAGGCCTATCCCACTGGAGCCTCATGAAGATGGACTGAAGTCTCTAAATCACCATCCAAAATAAGCCTATCTGCCTTTACGTTGTATAGCTCAGGTATTTGTCACAGTAACAAAGTGCTTACTGACACAAGAGTGAAGTCGAGTTTCAAGCAACTATGATAAAGATTGAATGTTCTTTAAAAATTAGTTTCATAGTACAAATGCACAAAATACAGCACTCTACCTTGGTGGGCTCACCCGGAAGGAGCTGTAGGACTGGAAGCCACCGGGCACAGTGGGCCAATTTCACCACGGTGGGTCTACCAGGAAGGAGCCGTGGGACCAGCAGCCAGTGGGGCCTAGCTGTCCACTTGGACTGGGTTCAGCTGGGAGGAGCCAAATACAGCAACCAGACCCAAGCCAGGTCCTGTCAGTAAAGTTCGAGTTTAGTAGATCAAGACCCAGTGAGCTGAGGTGTACTGCTAGGCCCAGTTGAGCCCAGATAGAGGCCCAGACCTCCAGGAGAAACCTCATGACAGCAGGTAACTGGGGTGAGTTAGTCTGCCTGGAAGACTCCAGGTGTATGAAGTCGAGTTGCCCAGAGAACTCAGGGGAATTAATTTAAATACAAATTCTCAAGTTAAGATCTGCTCTATACAATAAAAATTACAGTACTCTGAAAAAAGAGATCGGAGAGGATTTCAGAAAATGGAAAGATAGTCCTTGCTCCTGGACAGAAAGAACCAACATTGTGAAAATGGCCATACTCTCAAAATTGTTGTACAGATTTAATGTACTCCCTATCAAAATACCATCAATGTACCTCACAAATCTAGAGAAAACATTCCTAAAATTTATTTGGAACTAGAAAAGACCTAGAATAACAAAGGCAATCTTGGGCAACAAAGGTAAGGCAAGATGCATTACAATCCCTGACTTGAAATTATACTACAAAGCTACTATGATAAAATCAGCATAGTGCTGGCAAAAACCAAACAAACAAAAAACAGATCCAAGTATTGATGGAACAGATTAGAAGATGCATATACAACTACAAACACACTCAGCCATCTTATCTTTGACAAAGGGGCCAAACATGTTCCCTGGAAGAAAGATAGCCTGTTTAACAAATAGTGTTAGAAAAACTGGCTCTCCACGTGCTGAAAATTAAAGCTAGAGCCAAGTCTATCACCATGCACCAAAGTCAAAGTGGATTAAAGATCTAAACATTAAACCAGAAACACTAAGCCTCCTGGAAGAAAAAGTAGATGGAAATCTTGAAGGCATAAGAGTAAGCAAGCAGTTCATGAACAAAAATCAAACTGTATGGGAAATACTTAAAGCATCAACAGCTGGGATATTCCCTTCTTGAGAAGTTTCTGCATGTCAAAAGAAATTGTCAACAGAGTGAAAAGATAACCCACAAATTGGGAGAAAATTCTTAACCAATAATCACTCACACAAATGTCTTCTATCTAGAATATATAAAGGACTAAAAAAAAATTAGGGCCCCGAAATTTAAAGACCCAATTTGAAAATAGGCATCTGAGATGAATACACACTTCTCAGAGGAAGAAATACAAGTGGCAAGTAAATACATAAGAAAATGTTCCACAGCACCGGCCATTCGAGAAATGCAAATTAAAACAACATTGCAATACCATCTCAAGATGAACGAACATTCTGTCTGGTTAAGGCTAGCTATCAGTTGCTAGGCAACCTAGTGTCATGTATTACTAACTTCACAAAAGTGTAAATAAAGGACCGTTTAGTTGTGAAAAACAAATAAATAAATAAATTTACCTTTCCTGAAAGCACTTTCTTTCTTTCTTTTTTTTTTTTGTGGAAGTGGGGATTGAACTCAGGCCCTTGTGCTTGCCAGGCAAGCACTTATTCTACTGAGCCATCTCTCTGGCCCCTTGAAAGCACTTTCAAAAAACATTTTGAATTAATTTAGTCCTCTGAAATAGAATTAGGTTTGTTTTTATACTTAATCAATTTTAGTTTCTTTATAATGCTGCTTTTTTATTTAAATTTTAAATATGTAAGAACATGAATACATTTGTAAGAATTAAAATTACACTAAAAAATAAAAAGAAAATAAAAAAAGATACCATCTCACCCCAGAAAGAACGGCTATCATAATAAAATCGACTAATAACAAATGCTGGAGAGGCTGTGGAGGGGGCGAAGGGGCTGGTGGGAAAGTAGACTGGTACAACTACTATGGAAATCAGTGTGGAGACTCCTCAAGAAACTAGAACTGGAAATCCCATTCAATACAGCTATTCCCCTTCTGGGTATTTTCCCAAAAGAAATGAAATCATCATACCAGAGTGATATATGTGCACCATGTTTATAGCAGCACAATTTGTTATAGTCAAATCTTGGAAACAACCAAAATGTCCATCACTTGAGGAATGGATGAAAAAGGTGTAGTATTTTTACACAATGGAGTATTACTTAGCTATAAAGAGAAACTTGAAGCCTTCATAGGTAAGTGGATGCAACTAGAGGATATACCCATAAGTGAAATAAATCAGACCCACATGTGTAAATATTGTATTGTGTCCCTAGTGTAAGAACCTGAAAGAATAAATAAAACTTGAAAGGTTTAATAGATACAATAAAACAGAGAGAAACTAAACTTAAGGTTTAAACAATGAAGATGAGAAAAAGGAGAAAAGTATATATGCAAGTATATATACAGAATGGCTGAAATGATTATTCTAATAATTTCTATCAGTTTATTTGAAAATAGCAGTTAATGTTTAGACTCTTCACCTTAACTCTGTACGCTGTTATCTGGGATCTCAGCAACTACCTTGAGGACAGCAATGTGTAATGCAAAATCCATGGTTGAATACCTCTCATCTTGGTCTTCTAAATGTGTACCATTTCTAATGTCTCATCAGTTATTACACTCTCTTTAAAATCAATTAAAACAGAAAAAATACAAGGAAAAAAATTAAAATTTCTTGAAAGCAAGTACCAATATTCAATTATTTCCCCAGTCTTGCATAACTATATCTGTTAATCTGAGCCACAAATTTGACAATAAAAACAAATTATATAACAACTATTGTAAATTAGTTATTCCTGTTTTGAAAATCTGTAACATTATGTATTTTTGTATGTTAATTTGTTTCTTTCTTCTATTTGTTTTTGCTTCTATTTTTACTCTTCAAAATAAAATAACAAAATTTTTTAAAAAGTAAAGATGACAAGAAAATAGAAAAAGTTAAGGTTTCTTGAAAGCAAGCACTAATAATCAATTATTTATTCAATTTTGTGTAATTATTTCTGTTATTCTGAGCAACAGATCCCACAATAAAGACAACCACCATTGTTAATCTCATCTTAAAATCTGTAACATATGTACTGCTATATGTTGTCCTATTTCTGCCTTTGTCTTGGCTATTTGTTTTTGCTTTTTTTTTTTAACTCTTCAAAATAAAAAAGACAAGTGCATAAAATACAATGTGATGATTTAATATTATATATAATGTACAATGACCAAATCTGGGTAGTTAAAATCTCCATCTCCTTTTTTTTTTTTTTTTGTATTTTAGGGAAGGGTCTACAGGGTTCAGGGTCTCACTACTAGATCAGACTCACAGTAATCCACCTGTTGACAGCTTCCCAAGAGCTGGGATTACAAGCGCGCCCCACCACACACAATTTCAATTGCCATCTCAGTGTGCCCTGGGGTGGGGCCGGCACAGCAAGCCCAGGGATCGAACCCCCATCCCTTGCATCTGCTTGCAGGCTTTTTAATCCACTGAGCTATTTGGCTGGCCCTCCATCTCCTTAAATGTATTATTAAACTTAGACTTTCGATTAACACACAATTGTACATATTTGCGTGACAGTGTTATACTTCAGGGCTTGTAGAGACTCTATGCTGACTAAATCAGGTAGTCAACATTTCCATCTCCCTATTGCTCCTTTGTGTTAGGAAAGTTCAAGGGGACTGGAGAGATAGCTCAGTGGCATAAGCACCTGCCTGGCAAGTGCAGGGTTCCAAGTTTGATTTCTGGTATCCCCCAAAGAGTTCATCTATTCAACTTAATAATAAATTATGCCACAGGTTATTATGAGTGCTAGAATTTATTGCCTCCATGCTGAAAGGTGCCCATTATCTGACCTGCATCTATGCCCCACTCTTCCTAGCTGCTAATAATTACTACTGTTCATTCTCACGGGCTCAACACCTACCTATGAGACAGAGCATACAGCGCTTATCTCCCTGTGTCTGACTTATTTCACTTAATACAATGTCCTGCTTTTCATCGATTTTCCAGCAAATGGTAGGAAATCTTTTTAATGGATGAATTCTATTCTATTGGGTAAATGTACATTTTCTTTATCCATTTATCTACTGATATGAGTCTGAATTGATTCTGTATATTTTCTGTTGTGAACAGTAGCAACAATAAACATGGGTATACAGATCTCCTGTGTAAGCAGTTATTACAAAGTCATCAGGAAAACAGTAACATCTAATACAGAGAGGCATACAA
>NW_004524753.1:3106580-3120619 GCF_000260255.1 Octodon degus | reverse complement strand
AGGAGGAGGAGGAGGAAGAAGAAGAAGAAGAAGAAGAAGAAGAAGAAGAAGAAGAAGAAGAAGAAGAAGAAGAAGAAGAAGAAGAAGAAGAATTAGAAGTAGAAACAGCAGCAGTATAGGCTGGCTGGCTCTGGGAGAATGACAGCGCATCAGAACGTCTGGCCCTAGCGGTAGAGGAGCGCAAAGCCAGTGCTTCTGCTGCTGGGATCCCTAAAGCAGATCTAACCAGAGGTAAGCTTCAGCTGCAGGCCCACAGAGCCCCTCTCAGGATGGCTTTGCTCTCGGCTTCTATCGCTTCCAGTGCCTTCCCTCATCTGACTCCTCATTCAAGCCTCTTTTTCTAAGTCTCCACGTGGGTTTCTACACATTGACAACCAAATTTGCGATCTTGTCCCCTAAGCTCTGCGAGATCAAGCACTTAGTTCTGCCCGCTATTTCCAGTGTCTAGAGCTCGGGATTTAGGGATCACTCAACGATTTTCAAGACTCAAACAATATTAACTAATTAATGATCAACTGATACTATGCTCTTAAAAACTCTGTTTCAACTCCCATGAATGATGCCTTTATCATCCTGACATCTACAGAAATCCAAAACCTGAACAATATGAGAGCCTGGTGTTATATATTTTAAAAATTTTATTTCTAGTGATCAATAAACTGCCTAAGGTTTTGACTGCTAGTAAGTGGCTCCTACCACGTCAAAGGTCACATTTCCTAAACACTATCTTAGCCAGAGAGAACATTGTTCCTAAAGACAACCACAAAATGAGAAGCTCCACATTGTCAAATAATAAGGCTTACTGGAGGAGAAACTACATGCTTTAATGTTTTGTAACAATGAATCACATTTATTAGTAATCATCGTTAATTATGGAGAATTACAGCAACCTGCCTTTTAATGTTGCACATGAAGCAATCAATCTTTATTTTAAATGAACTGATGAAAAAATGTCAAGAAAGGTAGTTCAAGGGTAGTGTTTATAAATCAAAAAGTCACACAGAAATTAAAATCTGAAGGCTTTATATCTATGCTAAAAAGTGGAGGAAAAAAGCAATTATAAAACAGAAAGCTCAGATGAGAACATGGTAGATGGGTTTTCCCAGCTATTTAATTAGAAGAATCTGCGGGCTACGAGAGCTGTTTCGAAGCTCTGATGAATACAAATGAGTGAGACCCATCACGCGCCATGGACCCAGCAGCACACTATCGCAGTGATGCATTTTCAAGGGGAGGAGAGCTGCCGTCCAGACACAGTGACACGCTGCTCATTCACACATGGTGTCGCATGCCCTCAGCTTTGCAGGGACTGGGAAGGACCTCTGAGCCAGGGAAGCAACCGCAGCAGCAGACAGAAGCCAGGCTCTGAGTCACAGGCCCACTTCTGCAGAGGAAGTGGCCCCTCACTGGCCTGGTTGGGAGCAGGGCCAAAAACTTGCATCAAAACCAATAAAAAGGTGAAAATAAACTGGGCAACTTTGTATAGAAACCAACAGCCCCACCTTAATAAGCAAAGGAATACACACTAAGGCACATGTGCACTTGTGGAATATAAGCATAGTTTTTTTTTTCAGGTCTGTAATATGTGATCTCTTCAAAATTACAGTGGAATCACATGGAAAAATGGGTTTGTAAAACTTTTTTTTTAAAAAATGGATTTAGTACAGGGTCTCACTACATGGCTAGGAGTCATAGTGGTCCTCCCACTTTCAGCCTCCCTGGCGCTGGGATTGCAGGTGTCCAGCACCATTCCTAGACTCGGTTGCCTGCTCAGTGTGCCCTGAGGCGGGGTCAGTGCAGCATGTGGTGCTGGGGATCAAACCCCGTCCCTGTGCTTGCCTAAGCAGTGGAAAACATATGTCTTCCTGGAATGCCTTGAGGATAAGAAAATCCTCTAACAAAGAAACACACTTAATACACTTTTATACTTGGTTTTTATGAATCGAGTTGTGTTCTCCCTAAATTCCTAGGTGAAGCTTGAACCCCAAAGAGACTGGTTTTGGAGACAGGGTCTGTAAAGAAGCAATGAAGATTCAATGAAGTCACAGATTGGAGTCAATAAAATCCCAACACTAATTCAATAATACTGGTGTCCCTGTGTGAACAGAGCCCCCAGGATTGCAGGCACTCACAGCAAAGGCCATGTGAAGACACAGAGAGAAGGAGGCCACTGGCAAATCAGGGAGAAAGGCCTCTCTGGAATGCGACTGTGTTGGCATCGTGGTCCTGGATGGCCAGCCTCCAGAGCAGAGAGGAAGGAACATCAGCTGTTTACGTCACCCGGACGCAGCCCAAGGGGACAAATCCACCAGCATTTCCAAAATATATCTGAGCACAGGACACTCGGGCCCCCAAGCTCATGGTAATAGCTCTGAAAATGGCTCAGAAAACAACTGTCTAGGCTAAATCAAAGAATGAGCTTGTGGCTCTTCCTGTCCACCCTGGGAGTGAGCAGCTGAGCTTTCTCTCTTTCTCTCTCCAGGCGGAGCAGCATCCCACGCTATAGTTTCCTCAGTGTGCTCCATAGTATGAAGAGAGTAAGAAAAGTATCCCTCAGAGCTGGGGTTTGGGTTGGTTTTGTTTCTTAAGAGGGTTTAAAAAAAAAAAGAGGGTTTTTCTAGGGGCAGGGGAGATAGCTCAGTAGAATAAGCGCTTGCCTGGCAAGTGCAAGGGCCTGAGTTCAATCCCTCATTCCACCAAAAAAAAAAAGGTTTTCTAAATTCTAGGACTTGAACTTACATTTCTCCTGCCTCAGCCTCCCAAGTGCTGAGGCTATAGGTGTACACAACCATGCCAGCTGAAGTGATTACTTTTTTTTATAACAATGTTTATAACCCTGTGGGCCAAAATGAAAAGGGCCCAGCTAAAGGATAACCAGATAAAGTGAGGGCCATGAAGGAATTGAAACTTAATTTGTTTTGAGACAGGGTCTCACGACACAGTTCAGGCTGACTTTGTGCTTACTTTTGTAGACCCCAGGCTGGTCTCAAACTCACAGAGATCCTCCTGGCTCAACCTCCCAAGTGCTGGAATTACAGGTGTGCACCACCACACCTGGTTCCAAACTTAATTCTATAGGCACTGGGGAGACAGACAAGGAATTAAGGGTGGGAGAAAATAGCTTCATCATATTTATGCTTCTAAAGTTTAGCCAGGCATGGTGGTACATGCTTGCAATCTCAGAACTTTGGGAAGCTGAGGTGTAAGGATTGCAAGTTTAAGCCTAGCCTGGTCGACAAAGCAACTTAATGAAAGCCCACTTCAAAATTTAAAAATTACAAGAAAAACAAATGGCTGAGGATGCAGCTAATAAGGCCTTGAGTTCTATCTGCAGTAGAGAAAAAAGATAAATTAGCACATAGATTGGGTTATATAAAAATGAAAACATAAATGGAATAGAAAAGGATAGTCAGGCAATTTTAGAGAAAACCTACCAATAAATGACATAAAAAGTGAAATTCATACAGAAAAAAGACTGATAGAATTACATGTAGACTTAAGGGCTGGCCAGATAGCTCAGCGGACTAAAGCACCTGCTGAAGTAGAGTACAGTGGCCGGGGTTCGATCCCCAGCATGCCCTGCCAGCCCCACCCCTGAGGTACACTGAGATGGCAACTGAGACTGGGCATGGTGGCACGTGCCTGTGATCCCAGCGTTTGGGAGGCTGAAAACAGGAGAATCACTAGGAGTCTGATCCACGTAGTGAGACCCTGTGGACCTTGTACTAAATACATTTTTTTTAAAAAAAGAATTACATATAGACTTAAAAGTATGGCACAAAATGGTATTCAAATTTCAAAAATTTCTTAAAAAAAACTTTTAAGAAGTTAGGACAATATGTAGAAAATTTAAGAGCACTGATAAGGGGCTGGGGAGATAGCTCAGTAGAATAAGGGCTTGCCTGGCAAGCACAGAGCCTGAGTTCAATGCCCGGTTCTGAAAAAAAAATAATAATAAATAAAAGCTTTGATAAATAAATAACTCTTACACATAAAGAAGAAAAATACACCACAGACAATCCAGGTAAAGAACATGAATATAAGGCATCTGTAGGAAATGGTACTCAGACTTTGAAACAAAGGTGAAAAATGTTCAAATTCACTAGCATTCTTTTTTTATTTTTTATTTTAATAATTTTATTGAGAAAGAAGTAGCAATAAGATAGTTTCAAAACAGGTTAGTAGTACAGTTACAATAATTAATACATTGCATATTGTTGTCTTTGTAGTAGTTATTCCCAGTACAAGATGCAGACATGATATCTTGTCTAAACACTATTAGTTCAAAACCTTCTTCTCATTGAACTAAGAGAAAGTAGCTGTAAATTTATGCTATTTGTATATACAGATATATATTTTTCCACTATAAAATAGTCCATTTATATCTCCTTTTTTGTTTACTTTTGTCTGAGATGTGTATTTCATTGTCATTCATATATTATAGGTGTGTGAGTTCAGCAGAGTAATCCAATATAGTCCTGTAGTCTATAATAGTAGTGGGTTATCCGCAAGACTGGCAGCATCAAAAGATGTTGACTTGAGCCTTTTACAGCTCAGCATATAATATGGCTTTATTTTTTATTCCTCAATTTTACACTTTTCTACTGGATGATTAAGACCAAGATAAGCAAGACTTATATAACAAAAAATGTAACTTTTGTATCTGACAAGGTCAGTCAAATTCCCTAAGGACTTAACCTTGAAATCCGGTACAGTAGTTTGTAGATCTTTTGCCCATGTTAGCCATGTGGGTGAGTCAAGGCCATTGCTTGACCAATTTGCTAAGGAAGCCTGAGAGAATGTTTTCTCTCTATGTGACTCTTCTTAGGCACACTCTACATCATTGATCACTTTCCTCTTTGGCCCCATAATCTCCTTGATCAGAAAATTTGGGACACCACTGAGTTACAGGATGTTACAGTACAGGTTCTCCTATGTCCTGAGTCTTCACTGACCTTGAAAGGCTAGGGCGAAAATGTTGGCTGTCCTTGCAGCCCTTCTTTTTCTCTAATTTTTGGTCTGCAAACTTAAGTTGTTAATCCCCCAGAAGAGAAACTTAATGATATTATTACCCTGTAACATAGGCAGTTGAGCTTAACCTCACTATCTGTCTGAGTATCAAACATCTTAGACATAACATGGAACAGGTATTTTCTATCAAGTATTGTTATGTTAAACTTTAAATCCCCCCTTCTCCTTTAGCTGAAGCTCCATGAGCGAGAGGCAGTGCTGGCATCAGAGAGTGACAGCAGCTCGGCGGCAGCTGTGAACACAATTCTCAAATTCACTAGCATTGTAAAAAATTACAAGTAGACAGCTACTCTGCAGGTTGACACAAAATGACGACAAGTTTGAGGCCAGCCTGGGCAACTGAAGAAGACCCTGTCTCAAAAAAATAGATTTGGGCATTTAGTTCAGTGGTAGAACTTTTGCCTGACACAAGGAAGGCCCTGGTTCAAGGAAAATAAAACCAGGTATCATTTTTTCTTACTAGGTTGAACACAGATTTAAAAATAATAGTTTCAGGATTGATACAGGGCATCAGAAATTTTTTTTAAGGAGATGGTTCATATAATGAGCTGCCTGGGTCATTCAGTCCTCCCCACACTAACCGTGTGTCCCCCAGTGAGTGACTGGAGGTCCAGGCAGGAATTGGGGAACAAAAGCATGAGAGGTACCATTTGCAGCCAGCCCACAGGTCCATGCAGAGCGGGTCACCCTCACATTACTTTCATATAATGCAATATTGGGGCTTTAAAAATTATCAAACTAATCTTACTTTGCAGGTCTCACTATGCAGGTACAAATTGCCATCAATAAACTATTTTTCTTAATTACTAAATGAGTCTTTTCAAAAATACTTTACCTTGACAAATTTTACCTTAATATCTTTGCTGCCACAAAGCAAATTATTTCAGAATAATTTAGTAGCTAACATTTGTACCCATAAGGATGAGAGAGCTTTCCATATCCTGAATAAAGAGTGTTTCTATCTACTCCTAGTTGATTGGAAAAATCAGTGGATGACGGGAGAGCAAAGAGAGTGAGTGATCAGGGGATATTATCAGAATTTGTTCAGGCAAGTTTTCCTTTGGAGCTAGGTGTGGGGTATTTTCCAGAGAAAACCAGCCTAGTTAAATCTTGTCCAAAGGGTCATCTAATGGGTAAGCAATCCTCAGCAGAGAAGATAGAGTGGACTTTTGTGCTTTGTATTTCAAAGGCAAAATAAGCAACCATATACATAGGGTAGATTCTCTCATCTTAAGGGAACTGCAGGTCAAGGACCACCGTTCAGGTCTCCAAAAGATAGGATCATGTAGCACAGAGGTAAATTTAAACAAATGCCAAACCCAGCTATGCACTGATAAATATTTAACAAGCAGCCACTGAAGGTGAAGGTGGAAGATGTTAAAGAAAAACATTATTTAATGTTACTTGTCAAACACAGTAATAGGTAAACACATTTTCAAGACCTGACACTGATAGTTACAGGAAGCATTGCAATCAGGTATTTATTTCTTTGGGGACAATGACTAGGCTGAAATCTAAGGGAAAGTGGGAATTCATCAACAAGATGCAGTGTAGGGATCAGTGGATGGAAAATTACTGAGCAATAAAACATTTAAGAGTAAGGGGGATTTTGGCTAAACTAATCTGACAGTGTTAATGTTGAAGACAGGCCAGTGTGAACAGATGCCAGTCTGGAGGATGTTGAGGATGAGGAACTCAATCAGATATTTAGGGTGATCAGACCTGCATTTGGGGGTTCTTGATAAACTGACTGATCAGAGTGCTTTGTTAAAACTAGATTTTGCAAGGGAATGTTCAGAAGCCTGGCCAAAATTTGTCCAAAGAAAGAATCTTTGCCAGAGAGAAAGTCTTGGCTTTTCAATTTTGAAGATTCTGCTATGGAAATAGCTTATCCTAAAACTTGTTCTTCATATTATGGTTTCTTCTTTTCTGGTTCTCCACTGAAGTTGTAGTAAACGGTAGCAAAGTAGGAAGGGCCAGGGACATAGCTCAGTGGAACAAGTGCCTGCCTTATAAGGGTAAGGACTCTTATGGAGAATGCATATAAGAGGGCACACTGCAAGGGGCAGGCAAAGAAGAAATTGAATCCTGAATTCAATTTCCAGTATGAGAGAGAGAGAGAGAGAGAGAGAGAGACAGAAAGAGACAGAGAGACAGAGACAGAGAGAGAGACAGAGAGAAAAGGAAGTGCTAAATTTTTTATTACATTTATTTTTAATATGATCTGTTTAATTATAAGTATATGTACTTTAATGGCTACATGTAATCAGTGAATTTGAAATTCCAGAAAAATCTAATATTTCTTCTTGGAAATGAGCAGGAGCTAGTGCCACACAGACACGATTATAGGAAGAACTTCCCTGCCTCTTTCTGTTTTCCTTGCTCATCAATCCTCAGAGTCAGATCTTGTAGTTAAATGGAGAAGAACAACCAAGCTAGAAGAAATCATAAGACGTCAAGTAGGTCTCAGATGGCTCAGTTGTTTGAGTGGCCCAATGAAGGGAAGTGAGTTTGTCCTTCATTCTACAATGTAGGACTCTTATGGAGAATGCATAAAAGAGGGAACACTGCAAGGGGCAGGCAAAGAAGAAAAACAGAAGGGAAAATGAATACTGAGGAGAAAGATGGCAAATGAAAACTGAGTGCACTCCAGTTTATGTTCATTATAATTGTATTACTTGCAAATAACCTAAGCCAGCCAAGGGCCAGCAGCATTTATCAGCTACTGCTCTTTTTTTATGGTAGTGGTACTGGAGATTGAAACCAGAGCATCTGCACTGAGTTCTATCCCATATAAGCCACGTGCACGTTCTTCCCATGAAAAAAGCTTGCAGTACTGGCAGTTGCTTGCATGCGTCAGGGAATGAGCAGTGTACGAGTCTGGGACATTATTGTACATTACAGTTAGATTTATACAAGTGCTTGGATTTTTTTGTACCAGGGATCGAACTCGGGATCTTGAGCTTGCCAGGCAGGCACTTATGCCATGGAGCTATCTCTCTGGCCCATGATTTTCTATTTTTAATAACAAATTAACCTTAGGTTATTGTGACTTTTTTCCTTGATAAACTTCAATTTTTAAAGCCTTTTTGACTCGCAATAGCATTGCT
This sequence comes from Octodon degus, assembly GCF_000260255.1. NCBI lineage: Eukaryota > Metazoa > Chordata > Mammalia > Rodentia > Octodontidae > Octodon > Octodon degus. The sequence continues at coordinate 3,112,478 of NW_004524753.1, read as the reverse complement.
TAAAACACAAACATATTGCATAGCTTTGCAAAAATATTTCATTTCTTTATGTGCTTACTCTTTACACTTAATTCTACTGCATCTATTTTTTACATTTTAAACTTTTTGGTTAAAGATTTAAGATGTGAATACCTGCACTATCCTGGGGTCAGGGTCAGGACATCATGGGCTCCCATCTCCACATCTTGTCCCTCTGGGTATCAGCAGGGACAGTGACAGACATGGTCATCTCTTATAGCAACAGTGCCTTCTTCTAGAATCCTTTCTGAAGGAGCTGCCTGGGGCTCTTCGTGTGGAGATGTTACTCTTACCAGAAATTGGTCCAGAGTGACTTTCTCGGTTTCTGTTTTCCATTCTACATGTACTTGTAATGCATCATGAACATTCCCCTCTATTAGTGAAAGCCTCTTCTCATTAATGGACATCCAGTTGTTCTAGCACTTCGTGTTTAAAATAACTGGTCTATTGAGCAACTGACCTAAATCATCTATGTTTGTGTAAAAGCACTTTTCGTAAGTTGTTGCAGTTGTAATCAGTTAAAACTAGGCCATTACAGAGTAGGGTGGGTTCTAACCCAACATAGTAAGTACTTCAGAAGAAGAGACACAGAGCTGAGACCCTAAAGAGGAACACAAGTGCTGATGAAGATGTAGAACAGAGTAGCACATCTACATGCCAAAGAACACAAAGAATTTCTGGGAACGGCAGCCTCATACAGCATATGCTCATGGCACTACTGGATTGCATTGAGGCTACCCTGAGTAACTGACTAGAACCACGACTAGGTTTGTGTAAGTACATTCTATGATTGAAGAGTGATAAAACAAGTCTTCTAATCATACACAAAATCACAAAACATAAAATAGGGTGGTAGAGCATGCCAAGGTTTAATTCCCAACGTGACAAAACAAAACATACATAAAGTGATAAAAACACAGGGTGAATGCTGCCAAATGCCATCCAGTGGAAAGGCAGGGATCTTCAATATGAGAAACAACACTGGTTCTTGAACCTTACTAATAGCATGTGACAAGATTCAACTTGATTGGTACAGCTGGCTGTTGAGCTATGACTGAAAAGTGTGTTTTAAGTATGCATGAATCACAGATCATGAGCAATGTATTTCATTGGGATTGAGCAATCACAGCACTTCATATTGTGTCGAATACAAACATTTTGGTGTGGCCTCATCTGCCTTATTCATTGGATCTGGCACCATGTGACTTCTGGCTCCTTCTGATGTCAAAATGATCATGACATGAAAGGTGAACATCTTCAATCAGCTTAGGACATAGAAGTGGCTTTGACAGCTCAGCTAAAGACAGGATAGGGAATTTCCAGAAATACTTAAAAATGGCAAGAAAGATAGGAGAAGTGTATTTGAAGAGAGGTAGTGTTTTGAGATGAACTCATGACACTGTCTTTTACTATAATAATTTTTGAAAGGTTTAAATAGTCACTGTATTTTTAATTACATTTCAAACATTTTATGTACTTATAAAACAAAATATGTATTTTAAGTATACACTTCATACATTTATAAACCACACATATATATTGAGCTGAAAATCAATGATTTTCCATTTTATTGTATATAAATTAAACCTCAACGAAGAGAAGCAAGGAAGACAATGATAACATTCTTCAGCAGCTGGATAGGTTGTCTTGGTTTGTGTGGAGGGCTTTACTCATCCTTATTTCCTTATCTCTCTGAAAAAATTCTATGTATACTACAAGCCAAGGTAAAACTACAAATTCACTATGTAAGCAACTAACAGAAAACAGTGTTTACTATCCAAATGCAATCTTTACTGAGGTTCCATAGTCTTCACTTCCAAGATAGTTCTGGTATTCCTCTCCTAGACAGTTTCCAGAGCTGTCACTGCAGCCCCGCATTTTACTTTATTCTGTAATCAGCGCCACACAACTATATATTCCCAAGTGTAGAACAGGACTTCATGCTTTTCAATAACAACAGAGTATTTCACTGCATAATCTTCTACTTACGGGTGTTCAGGTTGTTTATAAACTCTAAAATTCAGTGGGACAAGTATAATGGTAATGTAGGTGAAACCAGGGATTGAACTCAGGCCCCTGTGCTTGCCAGGGAAGCACTTATTCCACTGAGCCATCTCCCCAGCCGGTAATGTAGGAATACATTCTTTTTTTTTTTTTTTTTTGTGGAACTGGGGATTGAACCCAGGCCCTTGAGCCTACCAGGCAAGCGCTTATTCTACTGAGCTATCACCCCAGTCCCTAGGAATACATTCTTAAGAGTGGGAAGACTATCCCTAAGGATAGGTACATGTGAAATATGTTGATTAATGTTGCTAACCATCTTCAAAAACCAAGAAAGTATATTAGCACTTACTAGCATGGTCAATGTTTTCCCCCTCATTGTTGTCAAATTGATAGACTAACAAACTTGCAAACAGCTCACTAGATTTGGGAATTAGATTTAGCATCTTTTAAAATCCAGTGTTTTAATCAGCCATAACTACAGAGGAAAAAAAAAAGCATGGGGAAGAGGGATGAAGAGACAGAAATACAGACTTCTCAGCATTTGAGACATTGATGAGTGCTACAGTACATGTCTTGACAGCCAGACAAGGAGGAATTTGACAAACTAGTTGAAAACAAGAGCATCTTGTCAAGGTGTTGCCTTGATAGATTTTTTTTTTTTTTTCCTGTGTGGTACCAGGGATCGAAGTTGGGACTTCGCATTTATGACGCAGGTGCTTATACCACTGAGCCATTTCCCTGGCCCAAGATTTTGTATTTGAGTTTCAGATTCTTTTGACAGTCTGGCATGGCTTTATCTATTACTTTTGTCATCGATTTTTACAACTTTGTTTCTATTTAGAAATCTAGATTTCTTTCTTTCTTTCTTTCTTTCTTTCTTTCTTTCTTTCTTTCTTTCTAATGTATTTTAGGATAGGGTCTACAGGGTCTTATTGTGTGGATCGGACTCGTAGTGATCCTCCTATTTACAGCCTCCCAAGTGCTGGGATTACAGACACGTGTCACCACACCCAGTCTCAATTGCTGTCTCAGCGTGCCCTGGAGGTGGAGCTAGCACTGCAGGCCAGGGGATCGAACTCCCTGCCCCTGCGTCTGCCTAAGCAGGTACTTTAATCCGCTGAGCTATTTGGCTGGCCCTTAAATTTTTTTTTTTTTTATTCTTTTGGTACAGGGTCTCACTAAACAGTTCAGATTTACAGTGATCCTCCTGCTTCAGCCTCCCCAGCACTGGGATTATACGCATGTGCCACCATGCTTAGTTTCAGGGCCAATACAGCATGTGGTTCCAGGGATCAAACTCTGGTCCTTGAGCTTGTCAGACAGGTGCTTAGACTGCCAAGCTATCTCTCCAGCTTGGAATCTACATTTTATTATTTTTTAAATTTTTTTTCTGGTATAAGGGATCAAACTCAGGACTTTGCACGTGCCAGGCAGGTGCTTACTGCCACTGAACTAGATCCCCAGCCCACGGTCATCAATTTTTGATATCAATATTATAGTGTGTTTATACAAAGGGAAAAAACTTAAAAATCTTTGTAAGATCCTTATGATGCATGATAGCAGTTCAGTGTTTCCAATGTTGTTCTTTTTTCATGTGTTCATAATTTACAAAACACTTAAATGTATTTCTTCTGAGACAAATAATGTATATGATTGCCAGTTATCTAGGATCGTTTATATTTCTGCTTGTATTATTCGAGGTCTAATAGGCTAAACAATGAACAACTATAATAACAAAGATCATATAGAACAGCAGTAATACCTTGCAGGTATCTTGGGGAAATGGACTGGAGAGGTTTGTTGAAACTATATTTTGGCAAGTGTAGTGTACGCTCTCATTTTTCCAATGTCAAGTGTTTTTCTAATCATTTTCTGCTGGTTTCATAAACTTTATTGTATCTTTGTATCAACTGTCAGAATAAAAGGCCATTAGCTACTCTTTAAACATTTTTATCATGAGATATTAATTATATAATAAATTTCATGCATGGCTGCTTAATACTATCTATCACAGAAGACTACCAGAACTAGTCTTGCACCAAAGCAACTGAACTCTTACACAAAAACTACTTCCGTGAGGACATCTATCTAGGATCTGTTCAGTCTCATGATTCTAATCACTGGTTCTTGGAACTAAGGATTATCCTTTTAGAATATATAAGTCTCCTCAGTTTTGCCTTTAAAAACTTATCCCTGGGGCTGGGAGATGGCTCAGTAGAATAAGCGTTTGCCTGGCAAGCACAAGGGCCTGAGTTCAATCCCCGGTTCCACCAAAAAAAAAAAATGAATAAATAAAAAAAATAAAAACTTATCCCTCCTGCAACCTGTTCATATATGTCTTTTGTTTACTATGGCATATATATTTTTATTTCAGTGCTGTGGTATTCTCAAATAAGTATCATTATTCTTTGAAGACTGTCTTGCTGATAGTCATTTGAGTTGGTGGTGTAAAATGAATATACTTTTCTCCAGGTTCTCTAATGCACTTTATGATTATATTATTATTTTGTAAAAGCTATCAATTTGCCTCTCTAACTACTTGAATTTTTTTCTTTTATTCTTTTTCTAGAGTTCTTGTTCTATTTTTTTAATCCCGTGATATGTAATAGTCAAAAGAAAACAAATTGTTAAGTCATATTTGGTTAATTTTATCCTTTGATTTTATTTTATGGACTCATCTACATCCTTTTCACCATATAAATAATTCATGATTAGGCCTAAAATTTGCTTAGGTATCTGTTTTTAGCTTAAGTCATACGTGATAACATATATATCTCCACTGTATGACACCAAGAAGAGCATATCTGGTTGTCTCACTTTTAGTGAGGTTCAGACTGATCAGTGGGTTTAATTGTTGCCAGTCTGACCCATTCCTTGTAAAATTCCCCACCATCCTTTTGACTAATGACGTTAGCAGTTATGATAATCACTGCTTTGATACATTATTTTTATGGGTTGAAACAGTGATTTTCTAATTTTTATCATTTCTCTTAAATTAGTTGTGATTTCTCTGTAAAAATATGTAATATACAAAATACAATGTTTTTCCATTCATCACTTAACAAAACTTTCAGGTTACCCTGAAATATAGCCTAGATGGAAAAGACAAGATAAATACTTTATTTTTCTCCTTTGTTAATTTTAGAATAAATGGTGCTTAGCAACCCAAAAAACTAAATAATTACTATTTTTAGTGAAATACTAGGTTTTTAATATTTGATGTGTTCCAACATATTTGAAATTTTTTATGTCAAGTTAATTAAAAAGGAAGCTGAGTTCTATTTCAAGCACTCATATTTGAAATGTCTGGGTAGCCTGGCTGGTTCAGTTTCATTAACTCAACTCATCCTGATTAAAAGAGTCTGAATTGGATTCGAGCCTGCATTCCTAAAAAAGTTGTCCTGTCCATTTTTCATCTCAGCCCTGAACTGCAATTTTGAATTTTATAAAAACAAAAAAATTTTTCTCTACAAATTAATTTGAAAAATTGTGATCATTTTCCTTTAAAAATCACTGTCACTATGAGGCTCATTTCTGCAATTCTTTCTTTATGCTGGGCAATACTTTTGAATGAGAAACAAAGATGAAAAGATAACTTTTCTGCTAAAGGGGAGAACTTTTTTTTCTTTAAGATAGGGTTTCACTCTGCAGATCAGGTTGTCCTTGAACTCAATTTGCAACTCTGGCTGGCTTAGAACTTGCAAGCAATTCTGTCTCAGCCTCCTGAGTGCTGGAATTACAGGCCTGTGGCACCACACCTGGCTCCAAGGGAGAATGTTTTTAAAAACGGAATCTGAATTTCATGCTCAGAATTTTTCTAAACCCAGAATGAGTCACTAGATGCTCGGAGCAAGGGTTGTTACCAGTGGAAAGTCA
>NW_004524753.1:3100673-3105995 GCF_000260255.1 Octodon degus | reverse complement strand
CATGGTGGCGCATGTCTGTAATCCCAGTGTTCGGGAGGCTGAAAACAGGAGGATCACTATGAGTCGGATCTATATAGTGAGACCCTGTGGGCCCTGTACTAAATACGTTAAAAAAAAAAAAAATCAGTAACTTAAATATAAACTTAAATAATACAACATACAGTGAAAAAGTCAATCCATGCAATGACAAGGGCAGTGAATCTTGGAGTCAGAAAACTCTAAATTAATGCAGTTTTGAAAATTTAATATGTGCTGGACATTAGAGAATCCAAGATGAATACTAAATACTTGCTGCAGGAAAGTCGCTCAGTTTTGCCTTGAATCCTCCTCTTCCTTGGCAAGTAGAAGCTCACTTGACTTTGTTTTACATTAGTGTAGCATGGCTTAGCCACAGGTATATGTTCTCTTGAGTGATTTCCTAGCTGTGCTAAGATTATAAGTTGCATTTACACATTTAAAACATCAGACGACACTAGGCAATTAAAACTTATTTACGAAAATGCAGTAAGATTTATTGTGTGGAGCCTACATGTACTTTTAAAACTTTCAAGTACATTGAAACACATCAAATACACACAATTCTAACACTTTATTAAAAAATTACTTTTGGAGGTTTCTAGGCAGCATTATTATTTCTAAAATTTGATAAAGAGGGAAAAATAAAGCTATTAGGTTATCTTCCTCACACAACCTATGTTTCAGGACTAAAGAAGGAAAAATACAAACACACCAATTAGATAAATTTAACTGAAAGCTTCCAGTAAACATAAGGTTTGCCTACCTTTGCAAACCCTCGGGGATGGGGCATCAAAAGGATTAAGTGAAAGGAAGCGCATGGCGGCTTGACTAGTGGACTGCAAACATCACTCTGGGAACGAGACTAAGGGTCACAGGAGCGAGCTGGAGCTGGTGGCTCTTCCGGATCAGGATCACAAGCATCAGCTACATTGCAGGTGACCTGACGCCTGGGCTTGCCCTGAGGTATAACCGAAACATAGCTCTTTCCCTGGTTCCTGCCACAGCAAACCCAGTTCCCTTGTGACCCAACCAGAGAGCGTGCAGACCAGGGCAGCGGAGCTACCCCGGAAGTACACCGGAAGCCCAGAGTGCGTGCGCGACACGCCACTTCCGGTCACAGGGCGAGTGGGCGGGACTTTGCCAAGTGCTTCCTGCCGGCGACACGGGTGACTGCAGAGCCGGAGCGGCGGGTCGTCGACCTCTCGACGCTCGGTGGGGCCTGGTTATTTCCACAGATTTCATTAGTGTTTTTCAGCTTACTTTCCGCTGGCCAGCAAGGTATCGTTTTGTTTGCGAGAAAGGAGAAGTTCAGAGGGAGTTTTAAAAAGAGATGGAGGAAGGCCACCAGGTTTCAGACTGGGACAGTGACGAAACTATGATTGAAGGGTCTGTGGCAGACAGCGACCTGGAAGATGAGGAGCTGCCCTGGAGAAGGTGAGCACTGCGTGGCGCGGCCCCGCGGTTGAGTGGCGCGGGCCGGAAGCGTGGGGAGGGGCACTGACCGCGTGTGGAAAGTAGCGAGCGCCATCGGCCCGCATCCTGGCCAGGGACAACGTGAGACGGGCGGTGTGTGGCTTTTGGGCATGAACACAAGCCTTTCCTCTTAGCGTGGGACTGGGAGTGCTGCTGCGCCGGCGGCGGAATGGCTTGGGTCGCAGTGGGAAAGTGTGTGATGGGGAAACTGGGTCCTTCCGCTCTTTTATGGCTGTTTCATTAGAATTTTTAAAAAGTTGGTGTTTATCGGATATGTTCTCTGGGCTGCATGAGGAAAGAAAAAAAATTTTTTTTTTCTTTGTTTAATGTATTTGATTGTCGCAGGGTCTCACTGTGCAGCCCGGAGTTGAGGTGATCTTCCGACTTTCAACCTCCCCAGCACTGAGTTTACAGGCCTGCGCCATTACGCCCCTCCCCCACCCCACCCCACCCCAGTATTCTGGCGGGCTCGGCAAGCCCTCGGGGGCAGGGCTGGCGCGGCACATGGATCTGGGGATCAAACCGTGGTCCCTGGTTCTGCTTATATTTGTCTAAGCAAGTGCTTTAATCCGCTTTAATCTCGCTGGCCCCTGGAAAAAAATTGAACACTGCGTTTACTGCCTTAGAGAAACGTTCAGGACAGGAAAAATACTTTAGCAGATTATTTCATTATAATATGGAAAGTCCAGGGAAGGAGATGCATCCAAGATTGTTCAGGAGCCCAAAGGAACTCTTAGTCCAGCCTAGGTTGTTGTCAGAGTTTGTTAGGGTTGATTTCTGAAAGGAAGCTGAGGGGCAAATCAGGAGTTAGCCAGATGAGGAAAGCTTCTGTTATTAGACAACAAACTACGTGGGTAAAGATGTAGAGGTGAGACCAGCAGTTCAACCCTATGAAATTGTGAAATGCGTAGTAGAGAGTAACAAAAGAGGGAGCAGGGATGACAGTGTGTTTTCTGCCATCCCCTTATATTCAAGTGTCACTGTGTCCACTCATTTGAATTGCTGTTCGCTTTTCTTTCCCCTGTGCTTTCAACCGTTTTTTCTCTTTTATTCTTAGAAGTTTGATTAGGACTGGCACAACTGCCTTTGTGTTTTTCCTCTTTAGGGTTCAGGGAGCATGGTGAATCTGTGAATTCATGTCAAGTTTAGTTCTGTCGGGCTGGGGATGTGGCTCAGTGGCGCAGCGCCTGCCTAGCAAGCGCGAGGCCCCGAGTTCAATTCCCAGTACCAAAAAAGAAAATAGTAAAAATAAGACCAAAAAAAGGTTAGTTCTGTCATCTTTTTTATTAATTCATATCACCCCAGTTTGCAGAATATTTTCATATTTTAAAACCTTATATATGATTTAGAAGTAAGAAACAACTTTTAGTAAGAATATTTATAGAGCTAAATCTTATATTTTCCATACCCCAACGTGAACATACATCATATGTTAGGAAAAAAGAAGATTACTTAGAAAAAATATTGAAAAATCCCCAAACTTCATAAAAGTTCTCAAGAAAAGCAAACAACAAAAAGGACTATGATTTTTAACTTTTCTAAAGCACTCTCTGAACAGTATAGCTCCTACTGTAAGGCAAAAAAGCATCATTCTTTTCTGTGCACCTTTACTAAGGATCAAAAATTCACTACTCAAATATGAATGATACCATTATTTATTATTATTATTATTTTTGCAGTACTGGGGGTTGAACTCAGAACCCCAAGCGCCTATTCTACTGAGTTATATTCCCGGCCCCAATACCATTACTGAAATTTACTTCTCAAGAAGTAAACATGTATTAACCTTAATGTTCCTAAAAATCAGGGCTATTTTTACCTCTTAAAATTTGTGAGTTTCTTAAAAATTTAATAGACAAAAGGGGCATGGAAAAAAGGGGAATAGAGGAACTGTTCTACATCTTGATTGTGGTAGTAGTTACACAACTACAGGTGCTTAAACTCAGAATTGTATACTAATAAAGGTAACTTTATTGTATATAAAATACCACTCTGACAAGTAGCATAACCAGAACATACAGCTTTGTCCTAGGAATTGCTTTGAGCTAATGGCAAGTGTTTTGTGTGTGGTTTTGGGGACTATCCCCAGGCTTTTGTACTGGGGTTCTTTTGTTATAGGCCTGTAATGAGGCAGAAAGATCAGGGTGTGGCAGGGAGAAAAACTGTTTACCTCTTCATGAGAAGCAAACAGAGAACAGGAAACAACTAGGAAGGGGCAGAGTGCTAGATACAGTCCCAAACTAGATACAGTTCCTAGTTTGGAGTCATATAGGTGGGCACAGACAAGATACGCAAGTTCCATTGTTCCCCAAGTCTTCCAAGCCCCCATGACCTACTACTTCAACTGAGCCCCTTCTGTTTCTGTCACCTCCAATACTGCCATCAAATTATAATCCCAGTGATGAGTTTAGAACTTTCATGATCCAATCATCAGAAAGTCCCTCAATTGTCAATTAAGCCTGACCATTAATTAAGATACATTAACTTGATTGGATTAAGAAACATCCAGGGGATTAATAAAACGTACTTAAGTGTGTCTTGGGGGTCACGGATCCATAACCTTGAGTAATGTATGTGGTCTCTGCCTCTTTTTCTCTGTGTGGTGATGCTCCCCAGCTCTGCTTCCTGACTGCCATGAAATGAGTGGCCAAGTTATTCTGAGTCCTTCTGCCATGTTGTTTCTGCTTTGGTGGACATGGACTGAATCCCATGAAACTGTGAGCCAAGTTATTAAACTTCTCCCTTTATGTTGCGTGTCAGGTATTATGTCCCAGAGATGGGAAAGCTGACCAAAACAAACCCTTTATTTAAGCACATGGGTTTTAGGGGATATTTTAAATCCAAATAATAACACATGCCCTCTAATTGTGAACTTTAATTATATCTATAATTACCATTTTATAAGAAAAAGAACATATTAAGTGACATTACATGTGCTGGAAACCATAAGAAAAACAACTCAGTTTCAACAAATAAATTGCAAGGAAAGAGGGAAGGAAAGATAACATATTTTTCAAGAGACTTAAAAGACATAGAAATCAAACTATGTTGGCACCTTGTTTGGATAATGAACTGAATAAAATAATTTGTAAGGAGAGAAAATTGGAGAAATGTGGATTTTTGTTTTATTTGAGACAGTCTCACCGTGTAGTGCAGGCTGGATTTGAACTTGCTTGTGTAGTCCAGGCTGGCCTTGAATGATCCTTCTGCCACAGCTTCCTGATGTTGGGATTATAGGCATGTGCCACTACACCCAGCGTGGTTTCATTTTTAAATGTACAGTTTATTTTTTTTACTTTTCTATTGTTGTGTAACAACCTGTTTTAAAATTTAGTTTTTTGGCCTGGAGATACAGCGTAATGCCTGCCTGGAAAGTAGGAGATTGTAAGTTTGATTCTGGTGGCCCCCCCAAAAAAATAGAAATGACAATCATGAAATTCAAATTCTTAAACCAACAAACTCATTACCTTGTAGTTTCTTTTGGTTAGGGTCCCAGACATAGCTTAATTGAGGTATCTGGCTCAGGCTAGATACCTCTCAAAGGTTGCATTCAAGATACTAGCCAGTGCTGCATTCCTCTCCAGGCTTCACTGAGGCAGAGCGACTTCTTGTGTGGTGGTTGCAGGATTTAGCTCATGCTGACTGTTGGACTGAAGTCTTATTAGCTTATTTCTGGCAGTTGAGACTTGAGGCCACCTTGAGCTTTTAGCTGTTTATACTTTTCCTATAGACTTTTCTATGGGACAGTTTACGAAGTGGCAAGCAGGCATCCATCTGAAGGAAAAATTGAGAGAAGAGGGAAAACAAGATAAAAGCTAATGGCTTTTCTTA
>NW_004524753.1:3098763-3099793 GCF_000260255.1 Octodon degus | reverse complement strand
AAATAAAATAAAATAAAATACTTCAGTGGGAGACCAGCAGGGGGCAGAGTTGGTGCTGATAATTTGACGTTTTCCCTAAAAATAGTAAAAGAAAGCATGACTTAAGTAAACAAAATCCCTCAGCTCCAAAGTACATGTTACTTAGTATAGATAATTCATTTTTGCATTTTTAGGTTTTGAAAATTTATATTTTCATTGAGGTAAAATTTGTATAAAATTTCCCATCACAACCATTTTTGTGTGTAGCTTGGTAGCATTAAGAACATTCACGTTGTTCTGCAGCTGTTGCCACTAGCTCCAGAACCTTTGTGCTGTCTCAGAGTCTATGCACATAAAACTGAGGAGTCACTCTCTTCTTCATTTGCATATGGTGTCACTCACTTTACCTTCTGTCTATGAATTTGACTGCTGAGTACATCATCTGAATAGAGTCGTGTAATGTTTGTTCCTTAGAGTCTTGCTTATTTTACTTAGCATAAGATTCATTTAAGTTGTAGTATGTATCTGTATTTCTTCTCAAGGCAGAATAATATTGCATTCTACATACATATTTATCCATTTGGTTTGTTTGTACTGTGTGGCAGTTGGAAATAATTGTTCCGTGAACATAGATACACAAATTCTGCTCAGCTCCCTGCTTTTGGTTCATTTGCATATATACTCAAAAGTGGGATTACGAGTTTGAATGGCAGTTCTAGTTAATTTTTTGAGTTTGCTTTAAGTTTTTTTAAACAACATTTTACATCCCCACCAGCCATGTTTTGAATCCAGTTTTTTCATATCCTTACCAGGTTTTTTTTTTCTATTTTGTTTTTTAAATTTATAACAGCTATTCCCATACATGGGAAATGTTGTCTAATTTTGGTTTTCATTTGTATCTCCCTAATGATTAGTGATGATAAACATCTTTCTACACACTTAATGTTCATCTTTACTTCCTCTTTGCAGAAATGTTTATGGAAGTTTTTTGCTTATTTTTAAAAATCATTTATTTATTTATTTATTTATTTATTTATTTGGTACAGGGTCT
>NW_004524753.1:3088640-3098072 GCF_000260255.1 Octodon degus | reverse complement strand
TCCCTTCTTTCTTTCCCCCCTCCCTTTTTTACCTTCTCATGTGAACATTTTTGTCTTTTTTCCAATACCTATTATGTGTTTTGGTCCTTATTTACACTTGCGGTTTCTCACACCAGAGAAACCATGTGATACTTACACACATGTCTGGTGTATATCACTTAAAAGATTACAGTCTCAAGGTGCACCATTGAGCTAAAATGGCTCAGCCATACCCTTGATGGCAGGGTAGTACTCCATTGTATAAAAAAACAGTCTTGTTTATTCATTCATGGGTTGATGGGCATTTGGGCTGTTGCCACAATTTAGCTATTACAGACTGTGCTGCTGTAAACATGAGTGTGCAAAAATCACTGTGCTACGATACTTTTATTTATTTTGTATTTAATACAGGGTCTACAGGGTCTCACTATGTAGATCGGACTCATAGCAATCCTCCTGTTTTCAGCCTCCCAAGCACTGGGTTTACAGGTGCATGTGCCACAGCATGCCCAGTCTCAGTTGCAGTCTCAGTGCACACCGGGGCCAGGGCTGGGGCTGGCATGGCAAGCCGGGATTGAACCTCCATCCCCTGCATCTGCCTAAGCAGGTGCTTTAATCTGCTGAGCTACCTAACTGGCACCTTTTGTAAAAAGGCTGACACCTTTTTGGAAAGTGTCAAGAAGGAAATAGGGGGTTGGATGCACCCTTTTAGTTTTTTGAGGAATCTCCACGATGATTCCACAATTGTTGCACCAGGCTACACTCCCACCAATAGTGGAGGAGTTCTTTATCTCCCACACTCCCCTGCTTTTGTTATTGGTTGATTTCTTGATGATAGCCATTCTTTCTGGATTGAGATACAATCTGTATTTTTGAAATTCACATCTCTTGAATGACCAGTGATGTTGAACATTTTTCATATATTTATTTGCTATTTCTACTTCATCTGAGAAATATCTGTTCATTTTAGATGCCCATTTGTGGACTGGGTCTTTAAATCTGGGGGCTTTGATTTTTTTTTTTTTTTTTTTTTTTGTGGAACCGGGGATTGAACTCAGGCCCTTGCGCTTGCCAGGGAAGCACTTATTCCACTGATCCATCTCCCTGCCCCCCCTTTTTTTAGTTCTTTATATATTCTAGATGTTAGTCCTTTGTTTGAGGAGCAACTGGCAAAAAATTTTTCCTACACTATGGGTTATCTTTTCACTCTGTTGGTGGTTTCTCCAGCTGTGCAAAAGCTTTTTAACAAGGTAAGATCCCAGCTGATAGTTTGTGATAAGTTCTGTGCTACTAATCCTGGGATTTTAGTCTTGCATTTTCTGTGGTTTACAGAAATATGAAGAAAAAACCCACCACAACTAGTTCCTCAAATAATCACATTTCATAGACAGGAAACAAAATTAAAGATACTTGTACCTTATCCCCAAATACCAAAAATAGTAACAGAATAATTGTAAAAATGAATGTGATTACATGAATGATTGTTTTTCTTTTTTTTTTTAATTGGGAAAAAAGTATATATTTAGAATTAGCCAGCTGGACTCAGTTAGATGATCTCAATTTTGTTGGCAACATACAATACATCATAATCAGGAGCCAGTTGAACATATGCCTTCCTTTCTTCTCTCCATCAGGCCTGATTAGGGTATTGACCTTGGCAACATCGATGTCACACAACTTCTTTACTGCTTGTTTGATTTGGTGCTTATTTGCTTTGAAATCCACACTGAACACAAGTGTGTTGTCCCTGATCTTTATCATGGCTGACTTTGTGGGCAGGGGGAACTTGAGATATAGTGGTCAAGCTTGTTTCTCTTGGGGGGGCTCTTCCAAGGGTGTTTGGGCTGCTTCTGGAGCTGCAGTGTCTTGGGATGGTGGAAGGTGGGTGACGTTCATATCTTCTTTTTGTGGCTGTGGATGCCTTTCAGCCCGGCCTTCTTGGGCTTCAAGGTTTTTCTTTGGTTTCAGGCTTGGAAGGGGCCTCCTTTGCCTTCAGTGCCATCTTGGTAAAAAGCTGTTTTTCTTCTTGGATCAGGCTTTAATCAAATTACATTTCTACAGTAATATTTTTAAATAGAAATATTATTAGTGATATAACTAAAATTTTTGTAAAGTTTAGGTATAATAAAAAAATGCCACTTAAAATGTTAGTCTTTGTTTCTGAAACCTGATAATAAGCTGTGCCTTTTATTGTATTTGAAAGGTTGCTGTATGCTCGAGACACAGCTCTTGCATCCGAGCTTGGTGTTCATCCTGGTGAAAGTGGTGTGTGCAAAGGTGAGAAGAGTCTCTGTATTATTTTATTAAATTGTTATTTTTATTGGTACTTACTTGCAGTACATAGTGATTACATTCTTCATGGGAAGTTGGTACATGTACATAACACCTTAATTTTTTTTAATGTCCCTATCCCTTCCATATAAATGCCTTTCTTCATAATTGGTATCATTCTATACATATTTCTTTCTTTGATTGTATTGTGTTAGTGTACTTTTTTATAAAAATAAAATATTTAATTTTTTCATTTTAAATAAGTTTATTTAAACAATATTATTTGACTTAGGGCCAGCCAAATAGCTCAGTGGATTAAAGCACCAGCAAACAGGCACAGGGGCCGGGCGTTCGATCCCTGGCCTGTTGTGCTGGCCCCACCCCTGGGACATGCTGAGACAGCAATTGAGACCGGGCATGGTGGCGCACACCTGTAATCCCAGCTCTTGGGAGGCTGTAAACAGGCAGATAACTACAAGTCCGATCTAGTAGTGAGACCCTGAACACCCTGTAGACCCTTCCCTAAAATACAAAAAAAAAAAAAACCCAAAAAGAACACATCTGACTTGAGAGCTAGTATTTAAAAAATAATTTAGCGCTGCTTAATGACAGATTGCTGTATACATAATAACTACATACAAAAATGTTACACTATTCTTGGCTTTATAATGACAAATGAAAAACATTGAAGTTTTCCATCAAACAAGTGTGCAAGAATTTTTATGGGTTTTTTTCCTAAAGTGGTGAAAACAGAGTAACTTACTAAAATAGAAAAGTGAAATGAGCCTGCCACTAATTTAGGAAGAGAGGATTTATACAGAAAAGAGGGTTTTTTTCCCATGCCATCTGCACTGGTTAGGGTAGAGTTTCAACTTAATTGATGGGCTTTGGGATCCACCCATGTCAAAATTGGTAGAACAGGCTTCTTGGCATGTCTGGGTGAGTCATAGAGGCATTACTTTTAGGTCTGTGCCTGATTCTTCAGTGGGTTGCCTATTGATGAGGTTATAGATGAATGGGCTCTTAGCAAGTGGGGTGCAGCTGAGGATGTAAGTCTTGAAGCTCATGACCTTAGTGTCAGTATTTAGTCACTGACCCTTCTACTCTGGTACACTTCCCCGGTCTGCTTCTCAGCCACAGTACACTAAGCAGCTTTGCTCTGCCTCACCCTTTGGCACTGATATCTCTTGTCTCTGAGCCAACCAACTGTAGACTGAAACCATGAGCAAATTAAATCTTTCATACTTTAAATTGTAGGTGTTGGGTATTGTATCTCAGTGATGAAAAAGGTAATACCAAAAATTGGTACCCATAGTGGAATCATTGCTGTGACTGCACTTGATTATGTGGTTTAGAAACCTTTGGATCTAGTTTGCTGGAGGAGTTGGGAAAGGTTCAGAGATATGAGCTAGAGAAGCCAACAGTGTTAAATAGAGTGTGACAGGTGATTCTGATCAGAGATTAGAACACAAGAATTCAGATGGGAATGTGAACAGTAAAAGCCAGACTCAGGCAGTTTCAGTTAGGAACAAGGACTCCACTAGCAATTGGATTAGAGGCCATGCATATTACACTGTGGCACAAAATTTGTCTACATTTCCCCATGTTCTGAGACTTTGTAGGAGACTGAGGTTAAGAGCAGTGGACTAATTAACCAGTGATGAAATATCAAGTTTAATATTTAAGCTGTGGTGTAAGTACTGCTGGCTGCTTTTATCCAGATTTGTAGTGAGCATCAGGGTAAAAAAGCAGTGGTAAAAAAAAATGAAATACACTTTTGGTTCAGAAGAAACTGTGTATAAATGTGGGACCAAAGGAAGTACGGCTGCTGAAGAGATTAGTACTACTAAAAAGAAACCAATATGATGTAGAGGTACAAGACAGGTACCGTGAGTGTATCTCAGGAATCAAAAAGACTTTGCATATTGCAGGGTCAAGGATGTAAAAGTGTCCAGCTTTCTTAAGAGGAAAGGGGATGCCTGCTCAAGATGGATATCATAGGTAATGGTTCCCTGGGATTCATTTCACTGAGTTCAGTCCTCCAAGCCCTCAGAGGCCCTGGCAGCCGTGGTCCAAAAGGACCTGAATACTGTTACAGCTTAATAGTGGACCTTGTCATGGTCCGCGTGATGTTGATAAGATATGAAGATTAGAAAGAGCTGCCATCATCCCTTGCTTATTTTGCTACTTTCTTCCTGCCACAAATTGTTTCTTCTCTGCAATGCCTGTCTGCTGTGTTGCCCTTCCTCAGAGCCAGCCAATTATGGACTGAAACCTCTACTAACTCAGCTAAATGAATCATTCCTCTATTAAATTGTGGGTATTGGGTATTTTTATTCAGCAACAAAAGGAAACAAACTAGAAGAGAATTTGGTACTAGAGAAGTGGAGTCGTTGTGACTACCTGACCATGTGGTTTAAGAACCTTAGGAACTGGCTTGTGGGAAAGGGAAGAGTTAGGAAAGGTTTGGAGATGTGGGCTGAAAAAGTAGAGTTGGAATGCTTAAGACTGTGATTGATGGAAGGTTCTCGTGAGAGCTCAGAAGATCAGCAGGCTGATAGAAATCTGCTGGCAAAGACCAGGTTCAGGAGATTTCTTCTAGGAGGAAGGACTGCATTTGTTGTTGGGTTCCAGATGATGTTTGTGATGCCTTGATAGAATGTTTGTCTGCATTTTGTCCTTGTCCATAGACTGAGATTAAGGCCAGTGGAGTATTTGGCAGAAGAAATTTCAAAGCAGTCTAATTTTGAGGCAGTTAGACTTCTGTTCAGGGTTTTTACCCAAATTTATGTTGGGAATCAGAGCAAAGAGACCTGTAGAATGATTTAAAAGCTTTTGAGTTGGTTGGGAAGAAAGTTGGGATAAAGCTATGGACCATAAAGATACAGCTGAGGAGATGTTGATTGCTGAGAAGGAACAGGAAATAGAAAAGATGGTCTAAGGGCCACACAAGAAGTAGGAGAACTCCACCATTTGCAGTCTCAAAATTGCAAAGTGAATGACTGCTTTTTTTATTATTACTACTTTTTAAATTTTTTTAAAGACTGCTTTGAAAGAGGCCCAGAGACAGATTAGGGAAGTTGTTCCTTGGGATTTGGTTCGTAGGTACTGTAGTGGATTTCTAACTGGTGGTCAGCTTATTATACCCTGAGAAATTAAACTAGTGTGGTACTAGGTGTGGGAAGCCCACCTGAGGATTGTTGCCAGCAGCATAAAGACAGAACAGGAGAAGCTGCCAAAATGCTGTTAGGGCTGCTGTTTGGAGAGCTGTTGGAAGCTGCTAGTTCTCTTGGGCTGCTCTCCTGGAGGACCTTGTCATGCTGGCTTTACTGATGAACTTTGGAGAAGCTTGGCTCCTCATCTTGAGCATCTCTTTCTGGCTCTGGAAGGGAAGATGGTGCACTGCTCAGCCTAATGGAGAAGCTTGTCACATTGGCTTTCCTCATGGGAAGCCGGCTTTCTTCATCACTGGAGGAGCTTGGGACCTCACTGTTGCTGAGGATGGCTATGGTACTTTGGGGGAGCTCTGGTGTTTACCTTGAACATTGCTTCTTAGCTCCACTTCAGATCCCTCAGTCTACTAGCAGAGATTCTTCATCCCACTGGCATCAACTTCCTATCTTCCACCACTGACCTTTGGGTCTTTGCAGCACAGATCCATGAAGCAGACATGCATGAGACTTCGTTGTGGGCTCTAGGCCTCCAGTTGGACTACTGGGAGGCATTGTTACAAGCTCTAGGTTTTCAGCTGGACTCATGTAGGATATTAGGATTTAGGCCTTCAGCTGGATTCTTTAGTGTTTAGTGTGTGGATAGATTTCCTGCACTTCTTATATATGATTCTTGGGTGATTCGTTATAAAATAGATTATAAAATGTGTCCTGTATTATGTTGTTCCCCTTGCAAGAACCCCAAGCCATGCCAGGTACTCTACCCTTACAGCCAAGAGAGAAGGAATCCTGGCTACTGCTTCAGGTTGTGGCAGACCTTGTATCATCCACATGGTACTAGTTTAAGGTGCATGCCAAATCCAAGAGTTGTGGAGTCAGAAGGTTTTCACCCAGGCTTAAGAAGAAGGCCTAGGAGGCCAGGCAGTGTACCCCAAAGAATACAGTGTGTGAAGCTGTTAGTGTGAAGCTAAAGATGCAGTGTAGCTCCCAGAAGTTTGGAGAAGTTAGCAATCTGGATTGTCTAAGGAAAACTGCAATGAGGAGCAGAGTGGGCCCAAGACAGAAGCCATTGGAGCTACAGATGCTGACAGTGCCATAGGGTGTAGCCACCCAAGCCCTTTGGAGTTCACAGCCTGCCACAGATTGCTGAGAACGATGGAAGTGGAACTTTGGGATTTAATGTTTGCCATACTGGATTTTGGTCTTGGTTTGTACCCTTCCTTGTTCTCCCCATTTGTAATTTTGTGAATGGAAATGTCTGTTTTATGCCTTTAATGTTGAAATATGTAATTTTCTTTTCATTAGTATAGGGGCTACCAGCTAAGTAAGAGTTTGCCTTTAATCTCAGAGAAGACTTTGGGCTTGGACTTTTTGGCAGTGTTGAAACTGTTATGGCTTAGAGTTGTATTTTTTTTGTACAGGGTCTCACTATGCAGATCAGACTCATCTGATCCTCCTGTTTTCAGCCTCCCCGTCTCAGTGGCTGGCTCAGTGCGCCTGGGGGCCAGGCCAGTGGGCATGTGGTACTAAGGATTGAACCCTTGTCCCTGCGCTTGCCTAGGCAGAGAGCAGCTAAATATCTTTTACATAAATAGATGTACGTGAATCTTTGGGGAGCCAGGGGTACAATGTTATGGCTTACATTTTTTTAAAGATACAGGGTCTTGCTCCACAGTTCAGACTCTAGTAATCCTCCCATAATCAGCCTCCCTGGTGCTAGGATTACATGTGTGTACCACCATGTCCAGTTTCATGGCCAACATGGGGCCTCTGGGATTCTGGGGCCAGCAGTGCATGCAGTACTGGGGATTAAATTTACAGCCTTGCACTTGCAAGGAGGGCACTTATTCCATCTCGCTATCTTCCCAGCCCATGGCTTATGTTTTGAAGTATCCCCAAATCCTCAAGCAGTCATAGGTAGGAATTCAGAGGGAGGGCTTTTTTTTTTTTTTTTTTTTTCTTTTTCTATAATTTTATTGAGAAATAAATAGTAATGAGACAGTTTCAAGTCAAATTGGTAGGACAGTTCCAATAATTAACACATTGCATACTGCCTTCCTAGTGGTTGTTTGTTGTACAAGATGCAGAAATGATATCCTGTTTACAAACACTATTAGAACAAATCCCTCTATTCCTTGAATTAAGAGAATGTAGCTATATATCTATCCTAACCATTTTGAATAAACAGATACAAAATGGAAATTCATTTGTATCTCCTTTTTTTGTTTAGTTCCATTATTTAAATATTATAGGTGTGTTAACTCAGCAAAATATTCTATAAGATTCCAGTAGTCCATAATAGTATTGGGTCTTCCACTTGACTGGCAATGTCAGAAGATGTTGACCTGAGTTCCCTACAACTCAACAACGTGGCTTTATTTCTTGTACTTTGTTTTTATACTTTTCTGCTGGATGGTTAAGACCAAGATAAAGCAAGACTTATGTAACAAGAATTGTAGCTTTTGGATCCAATAAGGTCAGTGAAATCCCCTCAGGATTTATCCTGAGACCCTGTATCTCAGTTTGTAGATCCTTTGTCAACCATGTGGATGAGTCACGGCCATTGCTTGGCCAGTGTGCTCTCTGTGAAAGCTTGAGAGAATGTTTTCTCTCCATGTGACTCTCCTTAGGCACACCCTACATCATCGATCACTTACCTCTTTGGCCCCATAATCTCCTTAATCAGAAAATTTGGGACACAACTGAGTTACATGATGTTACAGTACAATTTCTCATCTGTCCTCTTAATTGACCTTGGAAGGCTAGGGCCAGAATGTTGGCTTTCCTTGGGGCCCTAGACTGAGGGCTTTTTCAGAGTATGTGATGCTGGGATTGATTCATGGTGCAATGCTAGGCTCAAGAAAGCTAGGATTAAGAGTGTGAGTGCTACCTACTCTTAGTAGTCTGTATAGGATATAAGAGTTGTTTAGAAGGAGCTGTTGTCATCTCTTATTGAGCTACTACTTTCTACCCTCTATGAACTATTTTTCCTATTCCATGCCACCTTTGCCTTGGAGCTATCTGATTATGTACTAAAACCTCTAAACACTGATTTAAATACATCTTTTCTCCCTTGTGAGTATTGGTTATTTTGTCTCAGCAATGAAAAAAGTAACTAGGGTAGTCATGAAGATTTGGCCTTGGTGTGTATGTTTGGTTCCTTGCGCTTTCTGTGCTGGCTCTTGGTCTGCTCTTCTTTTAGGATGCCGTGTATTAAGTAGCTCTGCTCTGCCACACCTTCTGCCATTAGCAAACTTGTGTCTCTGATTGGAGCCAGCCCATCATAATTTGTGTGTGTTGGGTATTATGTCTTAATGATGACAAAGGTGCCTAATGTACCAGCTCCATCTGTTTTTGATCAAAACTCATGCTGGCTGTTTAGTTAAGAAAAACATTATGCATATTTATATCCCTGTTTTTATTTTTAAATATTTATTACTTTTTGAGATAGTATCTATGTAGCCAAGACTAGCCTTAAACTCACAGTGATCCTCCTGATTTAGCCTCCCAAGTGCTAAGATTACTGGTATGTGCCACTATACCTGGCATTTTTTATTTTGAGACACAGAAGTTGCCCAGGCTGGGCTTCAACTTCCCTCCTTCTGTCTCAGCCTTCCACAGTTCTGGGATTATAGGCATGCACCCCCACACCCAGCCAGATTGTTGCTTTTTAAATGGAATGTACTTTTTTTTTTGGGGGGGGGGCGGAACTGGGGATTGAACTCAGGCCCTTGTGCTTGCCAGGGAAGTGCTTATTCCACTGAGCCATCTTTCCAGCCCTGGAATGTACTCTTTAGTCTGTAAGGATAATGTTCTATAGTAAAGTAGCAAGTTTTATTTTAAATAAACATTTCCTGTCTACTACTGGTGTTGAGTTGTATCTTCATCCTCCACTTGTACCAGTTCAGATGTGTCTCTTCCATTGATTAGCTGCTTAAATGGCAACCCTATTCATGATAGGCTTTCATGAATGTACTAGGTCATGTATACCTCTTCACTTTACGCTGCAACA
>NW_004524753.1:3085600-3087573 GCF_000260255.1 Octodon degus | reverse complement strand
TTAGCAAACTTGTGTTATGGTTTACTATAGATACAGTAATTTCCTGGTTATCTTTTAATGCTATGCATGAAATATTTTATTTTGAAGAAATTTTAAGAATTTTTGTAGTCTTATCTAATAGTTTCTTTTTTTGTCAAAAATATTTTACCTATTTCAAAACTATGGACTATACTCTCTTTATTTTCATCTATTATATGTACATATTTTCCATTTATATCCTGAATGTGTTTGAGATAGATTGGCATAAGGGAAAGTATGTATTTTTGCACATGGTTAATCATTTACCTCATTATTACCTAATACATAATCTGTTTATTTTATTTTTATTTTTATTTAGCTTAAGTTTATTGGTACAATTCATACATACATAATGATCATATTCATTACAGGGAATTGTGTTTAGGTAAGGTATGTTTTGATATCTTTTTTTCCCATTCTTTTCCCTTCCTTTCAGTTGCCCTTCCCCTCCCCATTCACAAAGCTGTTTTCATTTTATACTTTTCTCATTCTTCCCCTTTTTTCCTTTCCTTACTTCTACTCCCTAGTTCTCTTTTCCTTTTGAAGTTTCTTCGTATTTCACAGTACCTATTGTACATTTATATTCTTACATTTTCAGTATGGCTATACCTCAAAAACCACTTAGAGGACCCATTTGACCTCGCTGTTCCCTTTCTGGGTATCTTCCCAGAAGAATTAAAAGCATCATGCCACAGCGATTTATGTGCACCTGTGCTTCTAGTGGCACACTTTGTAAGAGCTAAATCTTGGAAATAGCCCCGATGCCCATCAGCCAATGAATGGGTAAGAAAAAATTTTATATATATAATGGAGTGTTACTCAACCATAAAGATAAAATTGAGACATTTATAGCTAAATGGATGGACCTTGAGATAAAATAAGTGAGGTAAATTGTACATATGTGTGTAAATATCAAATTATCTTTCGTGTGTGAGAAAGCATAATCTGTTTACAAATACCATTGTTGTCACTTATTCTTACATACACATACTTTCTGAGTTATGGAAGCTGGGCAATGCAAGGTAAAGGTGCTGCTGAGAGATTCAGGGTTTTTTTTTTTTTTTTTATCATGTTTGTGTGTTTCATTAGGACAAATTCTCCTTATGTTGGTCAGGGTGGCCCTAGTTTCAGAGGCTAGCCTCACCCTTGTGGTGATCCTCCTGCCTCAGCTTTCCAGGTGCTAGGATTCTAGGTATCCACTACTACACCTGGCCCCAGATGTAGTTCTTGATGATCCTCTTTCTGCCTCATAGACAGCTGTTGTTTTGCTGTGCTCACATGCCCTCTTCTTTGTGTTCACAGGAGAGAGACATCTAGTCTTCCTTTTTTCTAAGGATGCTGATCCCATTATGAGATCTCCGTTCTCATGAACTCATCCAAACATAATTAACTCCTCAGCCCCATGAAATGATTGTGTGTGTGTGTGTGTGTGTGTGTGTGTGTGTGTGTGTGTGTGTGAGAGAGAGAGAGAGAGAGAGAGAGAGAGAGAGAGAGAGAGATACTGGGAATTGAACTTAGAGGCACTTTACTGCTACCTGATATTACAGGTTTGTTCTGTTGCACCCAACTTCAGAATGGCTTTTAATGACATTTTGAAGTGTCATTTGAGTGTCACTGAGTTGTTGTCAAAGCAGATCAATAAAACTAGTGCAAATTTATGATTATATTTAATTCTAGGTACACCATCTCCTGAGATTCAACTTGGAGGCAAACTCAGAGGGGACTCACCGCAAAGGAATAAAAACAGTATGCTGCCTATTCTTAATGAGGATTCAGTATTACAGGTAGGTAGCACATGGGCTGAATATGTACTAAAAATGGAAATGCTGTTTCTCAAAGTGGCAGATTGCTAATGATAATTCTCTTTGTCTGATATTTTGCTTCTTTTCCTATCAGTTTTTACCTCTTTCTTTGCTGTACCTTAATAAAGGCTAGTTGTATTAGGAAAAGATCTC
>NW_004524753.1:3079569-3084960 GCF_000260255.1 Octodon degus | reverse complement strand
TCATACCAGGAAGGTTTATTATGTGGATTTCTGATAAAAAGAGAAATCCATTAATTTTTTGAAACCAATATTTATATTTGGATTCTAATAATACAAGAATTTGTATTGCAACTCTGACTGAAGAAAAAAAATCTATCTTCAATAACATATAGTTGGTGTAGGCCCCCTCTAGAGCCAGGTGTCAAAGAATACAGAGGAGCCATCTGTGTACTGGAGATCCAGTCAAGGACCCAGTCAAAAGGAGGCCTGATGCTCACTGCAGAGTCCTTCCTGCATGAGTCTATCTGGAATCCAAAGAATCTGCTGAAAAGCTGAAAGCCTGGAAGTGTTCTTCCAAAGGGAATGGGGAGGATTGGAGCCCTTCTACAGAAACAGAAGCAAGCTGCCTTTTCCTTTTTATTCCTTCCAATCATGACAGGCCTTTCGGTTAGTGCTGCTAATACCCAAGGGGTGATCTTCCTTCAGTCATATCCAGAACTTGGCTAAACCAGTCAGCTGAGTGTTTGGGTTGTTTTGTTTATTTTTAAGTTTATACCTCAATTAGCATCACAATAACTATAAAATGGAAGCATATACCACTTTCTTTATAAGCGTTTGCCATCTCATTGTCATACCAAGTCCTCAGTTGTACCTCAGCACATGATTCTGAATACTATCAAGCTGCTTTGATTTACTTTTTAAAGAATAGGTATTCCTAGACCTATACTTGGATAGAACCTGGGAGTGTCCAGTTTTTAAATCCTTCTGAGTAATTCTGGTAGTCATTTGAAACAGTTGCCTGGATTATTGAAAGGTTAGTGAATATATCAAGATTTGAAGAGTTAATGAATGTGTCTTTCACAGTTTATCACCAGATAGTAAGTAAGTCATTGGCTGTATTATGGCTCCTATCTAGATGCCCCTCAAAGCCTCATGTGCTCATAGTGGGGCTTTTGGGAAGTGACTGGGTCTAGGGTGTGGGATTACTGAATTGTTTTACCATGGTTCTGATCTGGGTGTGGATAATGGAAGACCCAACCTGGGTGTGGGTGGTGTCAGCCAGTAGGCTTGTAGCTTGAATGGAATGTAAAGGGACAGAAAAGAAAGCAGGCTGCTGCTTCTACTTTCTGCCTACCTTCTTGTAGACTTTCTCCCCTACAGTTACCCTCTGTCATTCTGCCTTGCCTTGGAGTCAGCCAACTATGAACTGAAAACTCTACAAACTATCAACTGAAATAAACCTTTCCTCCTTTAACTTGTGAATGTTGGGTATTTTGTCCCAGCAGTGAAGTAACCAAGACATGGTGATTATGGATTTGTTATAAAATTAGAATGGAAGGAATAAGTGAAGCATTTAATGTTTGTCTCTCTTTTTTCGCTCTCTTGAGAAACTAGACACATTATTTAACATTTCCTTATACCCCTGCTTTCTTTTCTACCATAAAAATTAGACGGGTATATTGTGGTCTTTTACTGCAATAAACAGTTGGGAAGGGAGAAAGTAAAGTGATAAATTTTTTCCAGGCTTTCTTCTTTCCCTGGACCCACACCTTCACTCTTTTAAAGGTTCTTGGTATGACAACTAAAAAATTACAAGTGATAAAAAGAAAAAGCTATATTTATTGAAGATAATGGAAGATCTGCTCAGGGCAGGTCCATGCCAGCAGAAATGAAAAGGATGATGATAGGAAAATAAAAAGCCCAGCACACAGATAAAACAGGCTTTTAGATTTTAAAAGATGTCATTGAGTCTCTAGGAAAGATTGACAGAGCACTAAGTCATCTCAAGGTATTTCAGCTGGCGCGCATGTCCCAGATCCATCAAATTACTTTATGAGACACAGTTCTTATTTACTAACTTTTAACAAGGTTAGAGTGGAGAAAAGCTTATTGAAGATCAATCTAATAATCTAGTATGTGTGAGGAAATCTAACATATATGTGCTCTGACTTAGAGCCTCAGAAATTTCTTGGGTCTTTGTTATTAAAGAGTATGTCCTTGACTTACAAACATTTGACTTGCAAATTTTCACAGATACAAACGAACATTTGTAGATGCAACAAATTGCAGAAGTAGCTACCAAGTCTTATAGACATTGTCACAATTATGCTGCTGTGTGCCTACTGCACAGTGTGGTTATGTAAGGTAGGACAGTGCTCCATGAGAGGCCAGGATGTCCAGGGGCAAGAGGAAGAGCAGTGGTGATGTGGAGGGGACTGGTAGGAAGCACAAAGCAACATGCATTGCCAAAAGTGTTTAAGACTACTTTGTCAGATTTAGATGAACCTGACTTAGAAGTGTTGTCCCAGAATGGAACTCATTCATAAGTTGGTGGCTTACTGTGTTTTCTGCCTTTCTCAGAAAGATGAAAGGATAGTTTTTGGGATATCACCCACATTCAAGAGGTAGAAGGGAGTGGCCTCACAGCCCCCATTGTGCTGCTGTACCACCAGATGTTGTCAGCACCTATATATTCTGGTCATTCATCTGAGCTGAGGAGAAGTAGGCATGAAAGTTTATACTTGGCTTAAGGAAGCTTGAAGAAGCCACTTGTCTGAAGAAAAAAAAAACAAAACTAACTTTCAAAGTTTCATTTTTCAGTGCTTGTTACGCTCATAATATTCCTAGAGACACAGCATAGAATGGAGGTTGCCAAGAAAGAGGGGTAAAGGTAATGCGTATTTTGTGTTTAACCTGTGTTGAATTTCAGTTTGGAAAGATGAAAAATTCTGGAGGCGAATCATGATAATGGTCTCACAACAGTGTAAATTAATGTGATAAAACTGTACACTTAAAAATAGGTAAGATGGTAATTTATTAAGTATTGTAACAAAAAAGTTAAGAGTGACATAAAAATATTTTTAAGTGATTTTTCTTGGCATGTTGCATTAGATTATCATGTATCAGTTGGGAAGAACAAAAATGAAACCATTTTTCTTCCTAGCAACTTCAAGATGAACCAGCACGAAATCAAGATGTGTTACAGTAAGTACACTTTTTTACTTTGTTGCATTATGGAGTTTTGGGAGTTACAATATTATTGTATATTTTTGAATAAGTTACCCTTAGTAGTGTAAGTATATATTATATTGTTTTGCAAATGTTATATTTTCATTTCATAAGAAGGATTGAATCAGATTAATTTGATTCTATTAATATTACTGAAAGCAGTTTATAACAGCATAAAGGAAGAATTTGTGGAGTTTATTGAAGTTAGACTTAGTGCAACTAGTATAATTTAAGAGACTTTATTCTTTCTTTTAAAGCAGTGTTTCTTACAGTGCAGTCTACCATTCCCTGAGAGTTCCTGAGATTCTCTTAGGTCAAAAGTATTAGGTCAAAAGTATTTTCATAATGATGCTAACATTATTTGTCTCTTTTCGTGGTGTTCACCTTTGCACTGTTGGGAGAAAACAGTGGTGGGTGAATGGCTGGAGCCTTAGTAGGCATAAGGGCAGTGGCCCCAGACACTGCTAGTAGTCATCTTGTTTATCATGTGTACTAGTTTGTTTCTTTGGGTTTTTTTTTAGGCCAGTTGTGTTTAGTAAAGTAGAAAAATTACTGGGTTTATTGGCATTTACTTTTGAGCATGAATCTTTTTAATGTTCTGTGTGATGGAAAGGGAAGTGTTTTTATAGCACCCTCTCAATACTGAATGAAGTGTGAGGTAGTCTTGAGGAAAGCGAAATGTACCTTATGGAGCTATAAATATTGTAAGAAAACTAGTTTTTCTTTTTATAATGAACTAATTAGTGATTCATTGCTGGTTTTATGGCATTTTCTTGAAAATGAAGTGGGCTGATTGCTTCAAAGGAAACAATAGATAGGAATGCAAAACTTGAAGCTTTCAAGTTAGAATTTTAGAAAACTTGTGTCATCATTTCATCCTGATAACTTTCCAATTTTCAGATTTTCTGATAAGAACACTGGTAAAATTTGCAAACGTGATTTAAAATAAGTTAGACCCACATAGCTCAATGAATCAGTGTTTCTGTAAAGATCAGTGTATGATGTTGCAAAATGATGCAAAGGTAAAAGATCCATCAAAGTTTGAGAGGGACTATCAGTTTTAGTTTAGCAACTTAAGTTCATTAATTTTGTTTCAGTTTCTACTTTCTCATAAAAATTTATGTATTTGTTACAGGGTCTCACTACACGGTTCACACTTATAGTGATCCTCCTGTTTTCAGCCTCCCCAGCACTGGGATTACAGGCATGCGCCACTATGCCTGGTCTTGGTGGCTGGTTTAGTGCACCCAAGGGTGGAGCTACCGCAGCATTCTCTCTTTCTTTCCTTCTTTCTTTTTTTCTTTTTTTCTTTTTTCTGTTTTTAGGGAAGGGTCTACAGTGTGTTCAGGGTCTCACTACTAGATTGGACTCATAGTGATCCGCCTGTTGACAGCCTCTCAAGAGCTGGGATTACCCAGTCTCAATTGCTGTCTCAGCATGTCCCAGGGGCGGGGCCGGCACAGCGGGCCTGGGGATCGAACCCCTAGCCCCTGCACCTGCTTGCAGGCGCTTTAATTTGCTGAGCTATTTGGCCTGCCCAGTTTCTTTTTCTAAAGTTGCTTTATAAGTGACTTTTAAGAACCCTACCATGTGTAGAATTTTGGTGTAACATCAATAGTGAATATCCATAATTATCAAAAACTGATAAAACTCTTCCTTTTCCAACTGTATGTGTTGTGTGTGAGGTCAGCTTTTTCTTACATGCTTCAAATAAAATGACACTTGGAAATAAATTGAATGCAACATCAGATATAAGATGGTAACTTTTCTGTTAAGCTATACCGTGTAGAGATTTTTTTTATTATGAAACATTGCAACTTTTCTCACTAAATTTTTTTCATTTTTCATAAGAATATATTAATGTATTACTAGGTTTTAATTTTTATCTTTAAGTATAAATAAATATAAACCGTAAACAAAAGCTCTGCAATTGTCAGTGATTTTTTTGGTTTTTCATGTATTTTAGGACAGAGTCTACAGGGTCTCACTACGTAGATCAGACTTGTAATGATTCTCTCATTTTTAGCCTCCCAAGCACTGGGATTACAGGGGCACGCCACGACTAGCACACCCCATGGGCGGGGCCAGCATGGCATGCTGGAAGTTGAACCCCAGCTGCTGTGCCCTGCCTAAGCAGGTATTTTAGCCTGGTGCGCTATTTGCTTGGCCCTTCATCAGTGAATTTTAAGAACATAAAGGAAAAAAAAATTAGAACCATTGTTGTAAAATAACCTTCTTACCAATATATTAGCAGTATAAACTTGAAAAGGAAAAAGGACCAAGAAAGATTATATGATTGTTTTTCTTTCTATATATATATGCATATGTTTTTGTTCACGGTTTCTACATAATTAGGATCATCCCACAAATTTGCATCTTGTTTCTAAATTTTAAGTTTCTTGT
>NW_004524753.1:3076314-3077648 GCF_000260255.1 Octodon degus | reverse complement strand
AAAAAAAAAAAAAAAAAAAAAAACTGAAGAAGAGGCATCTAAAAATGAGATGTCTTGATTGCATCAGTGTAGTAAATTAGGTTGAAAAATAGCAGGTTGTCTTTCTTCAGTAAACTTGTAATTATCTAAAGGTGGAGGATCAAAATTACAGATTAGGTCTGACCCTTTGCATTCAGCCTGTTTTTGTATTTTTGCCTTTTCTTAACCTGTTGTGAATATCTGAGAAGTTTCTCATTAGTGACTTTCATTTGTATCTGAAACTATAATACTTTTGTATGCAAAACTATGACAAACTATATTTCAGGGTGTAGAAAGCCAAGCTACACTATTTAGTACTGTATTTGCCTGATCTGTTGCAAGATTTTGAGACCAGAGAGACCAGTGAGTGAAACTGGAGGATTTCAAGTTCAAATAAAGAAAGAACAAGTGGTCAAAAGGGTTGGTTTATCCAGTAGCGTGAAACTGGTAGGTGTCGAGCAACTTTTCAGAAGAGACAAAGGCATTTAATCAAGCAGTGATAGTTTTGTGAATTAGCGGCAGCCAAAGGGAGGGGAAAGTGTAAGGGATTGCTTATTAAGATTTAGGAAACTCCCCTTTTGGCTCTCTGAGCAGCACCATGGCAGTAGGCAAGAACAAGCACCTTACGAAAGGCGGCAAGAAAGGAGCCAAGAAGAAAGTGGTTGATCCATATTCTAAAAAAGACTGGTATGATGTGACGGCGCCGACTATGTTCAACATAAGAAATATTAGAAAAACACTCGTCACCAGAACCCAAGGAACCAAAATTGCATCTGATGGGCTCAAAGATAAACCAACATGTTAGGATTACATATGTTTGAAGTGAGCCTTGTTGATCTGCAGAGTGATGAAGTTGCCTTTAGAAAATTCAGTCTAATTACTGAAGACATTCAGGGCAAAAACTGCCTGACTAACTTCCATGGCATGGACCTCACACATGACAAAATGTGTTCTATGGTCAAAAAACGGCAGACCACGATCGAAGCTCATGTTGATGTCAAGACTACCGGTGGTTATTTGCTTCAGCTGTTCTGTGTTGACTTTACTAAAAAACACAACAATCAGATACGGATAACCTCTCATGCTCAGCACCAGCACGTGCTCCAGATCTGGAAGAAGATGATGGAAATCATGACCCGAGAGGTGCAGACAAATGACTTGAAGGAAGTGGTCAATAAACTGATTCCAGACAGTATTGGTAAAGACATAGAGAAGGCTTGCCAATCTATCTACCCTCTTCATGATGTCTTTGTCAGAAAAGTAAAAATGCTGAAGAAGCCCAAGTTTGAATTGGGAAAACTCATGGAGCTTCATGG
>NW_004524753.1:3069514-3075459 GCF_000260255.1 Octodon degus | reverse complement strand
GAGTTTTTCTTTCTACTTAACAGTTTATTTTTATTAATTATTTTGATTATTTTTAGGACTAGAGAAAAGGATGCACTGTTCACTGTGTCATTTCCTCAGGCTGGACTTTCATTGGACCAGCAAAATGCTGGAGGTAAGTATGCATGGGAGAGGTATATAAAGAAAATTTGGGGCCTAGGAGATGGCTCAGTGGAATAAGCACTTGCCTGGCAAGCACAGGGGCCTGAGTTCAATCCCTACCTAGTTCTATCAAAAAAAGAAAAAAGATAATTTGTTTTTTAATAAAATAGAAGATCAGTTATTTGTTTATTAAGTAGGCTGGGCCACTGTACATTTATTTAAAATATGAAATCAGTGTCCCTTTTGACCGTGGATTGTGCTACATGGAGTTGCCCATGGGAGAAATAGGTTAGTTACAATCAGTAGCTGCTACTCCAAATATCTGCTATTTTCCTTTGCGACTTTGGGGCCTAAGTTTGAAACAAGTGTTTTCTCTGCTTATAACATTAAGATGTATGTAATAGTTTTCTTGACTTGCCACAAGGCAGTTTTACCCTTGTTTTAGGTTGTTTTGTTTGTCTGGTTTTTATTCTTTTAGGAAGTATCTTGCTATGCAGTTCAGGCAGGCTGTGAGCTCACTTTGTAGACCAGGCTGGTTTTGAATCTGCAGCAATCCTCCTGTTTCAG
This sequence comes from Octodon degus, assembly GCF_000260255.1. NCBI lineage: Eukaryota > Metazoa > Chordata > Mammalia > Rodentia > Octodontidae > Octodon > Octodon degus. Next base: position 3,074,772 of record NW_004524753.1, on the reverse strand, counting down.
TTTTATTAGAGAATCACTGCCTTTTTTTTTGAGACATCCTCTCGTGACTCCTGCAGAATGAGTTTTTGTATCACAGTATAGTAAATAGTTATAGTAGTCACTGGAAAGGTACCAGTATGTGTTAAAAAATTGATGAAGATAAATTTGAAAAGCTCTGTTTTTGCTTTGAATTAACCCTTTTTTTTTTTTTTTTTTTTTTTTTTTTTTTTTTTTTTTGCGGTACCAGAGATTGGACTTAGGACCTTGTGCTTGCCAGGCAGGTGCTTATAGGACTGGCCCTGATGAGTTAATACTTTTGTCCATTACCGTTCTCATACACATTCGTAATGCCTAGGTTTTGGGCTTTAAAACATTATTTTTTGAGACAGTATCTCACTATGTAGTTTAGACTGGCTTTGAACTCACAGCAGTCCTCCTGCTGCAGCCTTCTGAGTGTTGGGGTTATAGGCATGTCCCACCATACCTGGCTTGTTCATGTTTTAACAAGTACTTACTGCATGTACTATGAGCGACGTACGTGTATGGCTTTTGGAGCTAAATAAACCAGGGATCTTTAAAGGATAGCTAATCTATTTGTAGAATCAAGATATCAGGATAAATCTGAACCATCATTCATTTCTGAAAAGCAAGAACTTTTTCATAATGTCAAGGGCAGGGCTGACAGAACAAAGGCCTACCTAGCTCATTGTTATTTTTACTGACCAGGCTGTGACACATTAAGTAGGTGGAAGAATAAGTTTTAGTTCCTGGAAGTAAGTTTGTGAAAATGTCATGTGTTTATGATAATACTCAACAAATGTTTAAGGTACACAAAAGCTCATTTCAATAAATGAGCTAAAGATATGTATATATGTAAAGCACAGGATATTTTTGTTTATCATTGTATAAATAGAGACAAAACAGAACCATGAGTAAGTCAAGTAGTACTTAAAAAGGTAAGAATTGTACTACAGAAGGGAAGGACCACCTCTGCAGTATGAGCAGTGACACACAGAAGACATGTAGAAAGTGAGGTCTGATATGTCCGAAGATTACAAATATATGGTATTCATTTTGGGAAAATTTCCTGTACTGACTAGATCCTACATTTGTTAAAATCTTTAAATGGCCCTTCCTATCATGATAAATTACAATGGTAGGTATAAGTTTACAGTAATATTGAGAGAATAGGTCAGTGTATAATAAATGAGACAAAATCTTTTCTAACACTGGCCAAATGTTAAAATTCTGGGGGAAAATTAGGTTATAAAAGATAACAGCTTTTAAGGTATTAACTTTGTAAGATAAATAATTGACTACTCAGGTTTTAATCCTCTTGGGAGAAACAGCCATTTATCCCACCCCAAAATTAGGCAGTAACTCACATCCTGTCTCCTCAATTGGTCCAAAAAATTACTTGTTTTGTGTTGCATATAATTTCTGTAATCCTAGGAAAGTACAAAAATTGGTACCGATTTTTTTATGGAAAAACATTTAGAATTAGCCAGGTAGATTCAGTTAAATGGTCTTAGTATTGTTGCAACAACCAAAGTGTCATGGAGCCAGTTGGAAATAGGCAACCTTCCAAACAGGTCTGAGCAGGGTATTGACCTTGGCCATACCCGTGTTGTGGAGTTTCTTCACAACCTGTTTGGTCTGGGACTTGTTATATGTTGTCTTTCGTGGCAGACTCAGTCATTGGAGAACTTAGTGGTATAGTGGTTAGATTTGTTTGCCCTGGGGGTGCTGTCTGGGAATATTTGGGCTTCCTCTGTTGCTGCAGTGTCTGTGCTGCTGGAAATATAGGTGACATGTGGATCTTCGGTGGGTTTTTGTTTTTTTGCTTCTTCCCTCTGACTGTCTTGTTTTCTTGGCCTTCAAAACTTTAACTTTGGGGACAGGAGCATCCTTCATTTCTGGTGATTTCTTGGTGAAAAAGATCCAAAATAAATACAACTTCACTTTTTTAGAAGTTACAGGAATAAGAATAAAAATAAGACTGAATCTTCATGTACTATTATGAATGAATTTATGAGCAATAATTTTTACTGTTATTGTATATCTTTCTGCAGAATTTTTATTGATGTATATTTACAATGCATAATGATTATCTTCATTGTGGCGAGCTACAAGTGACTCAGGTTTATGTTTCCTTATGGTAGAGTACCACTGTATTGTATATAAGTACTTTTTAATTCATTCAGTGGCTGATGGACCTAAAGGTAGCTTCCAGTCTTTAGCTATTATAAGTGGTACTCCTATAAACGTGGGTATGCATTTATATACAGATGAAAGTATAATGTAATGTCTTTGACTTTCTTAGGGAAATATTTAGAAGGAAAATAGCTGGGTTGAATAAAACTATTTTTAGTTTTTTGAGGCCTTTCTATACTAAATTTCCATAGCAGTTATACTAGTTTACATTCCCAACAACAGTATGCAAGAGTTTGTTGTTGTTTTTTTTATTCCCACAACCTTTTCAGCATTTGTTGATTGTTTTAAATTTTTTTTAAATTATGAGAAAAATAAAAATTTTAATAACCAAATAATGAGAATAACAGTAGTTATTACACTGTGTACCATATTTAAAGTAGTTACTTGGTACCAGACATAAACTAAAAAGATTCTTTACAAAAAAGCACAATAACACAAACTTTCTTTTCAGTGAACTAAGAAACAATTAGTATGAAACAAATATAAAACGAGGGAATGTGTAATGGCGAAATATTTGAACTTCTCTCTGCTTCCTGTTTCTCTTACTGTGCTATTTATATATATTTTCTCATATAAGAGAAACAAGCTTATGTGTCTTATTTCAGTAGCATATGTTCTCAAGATGCATCCATTTGTCTACAAATGTCCCATTTATGTTTATGGCAGCATAGGACTCCATTATATATAAATAAAACATTTTCCTTATCCATTCAGCTGTTGATGGCTATACAGACTGTTTCCAAGACCTTGGTATTAGAAGTTGTTCTGCTATAGACATAGATTTGCATATATCCCTGTAATATGCTGATTTTAACCCTTTTGGGAAGATACATAAAAGGTATATAACTAGATCAAATGGAATATCTACTTTCAGTCTTTTGAGGAATCTTAATACTGGTTTCTGTAGGGACTTTCATTCCCACCAAAGAATTCCTTTCCTTCCATGTCCTCACCAGCATTTGTTATTGCAGTATTAGAGTTTTTGATGATAGTCCTTATTTCTGGGGTAAGCTGGCATCTCTGTAGTTTTGATTTGCATTTACCTGGTTGCCCACGATGGTGAACATTTTTTTATGTATTTATTGGCCATTTGTAATTCTTCTGAGAAGTATTTGTTCATTTTGATTGCCCAGTTTTTGATTGGGTCGTTTATTTGGGAGGATCTAATTTTGTTGGGTTTTTTATATTTGTTATTGTTGTTTTTGTTTTGATACAGGCTCTCACTAAACCGTTCGAACCAGTAGTGATCATCCTGTCTCAGCCTCTCTGTTGCTAGGATTACAGGCATGCACCACCATTCCCAGTTCTAGTGCTGGCACAGCATGTGGTACTGGTGATCAAACTCAGGACCTTATGTTTGGCAGGCAGGCATTTATACCGCTGAGCTATCTTCCCCAGCCCTTTATATATTTCTGATGTTAGTCATCTATCTGTGGGATAGCTAACAATTTTTCTCCATTCTGTAGGTTGTCTACTCTTATTTGTTTCCTTTGCTGTGCTGAAGCTTTTATTTTTATAAAATACCATTTGTAGATTCTTGGTATTATTTCTTGTGCCATTGGAGATCTGTTCAGAAAGTTGCAAAACTGTTTCATAATTGGTGGCCATCTCCTAATACAAAAACAGTCAGCATTCCTCAAAGAACTGGAAAAAACAATCTTAGATTCTTATAGAACCAGAAGAATTTTTTTATCTCCTCAACTTCTGTTTGGTACCTTTTCATGGACTCAATTCTCTGCTAAACTGGTCATTTATGTTTTGTATTGATTACCTTAGGTAGATTTTTATTAGTGTCTTCTATAATTCACTGGTCATTTTGTTTATTTAGTCCATTGTCTGCTTCATTATATGAATTTTGAGGTCCTCAGATGCCTTCTCAACCTGTTCTATGTTTCTTCATATCACTTTGTATAATTCAGTTGTTTACTGTTGATTTTTCTCCTGCTAGATGCCTCATTCATCAGCTTTCGGGGAGGCATTTTGTTACCTTGTCTTCTCATGCTTCTATTATGGTTTTTCTGGTTTTTATATGTTTTGGAGAGCTGGGGGTCAGTGAAGTTGGCAAGACTTCTTGGTAGGCGCTTGCTCTCCATTGTTGTGCTCTGGGTGTTTCTAAGTGTAAGCCATTGCCTCTGTCTCGTGACCTGACCACCTCTGCTAATTGGGGAGGGTACAGTATAATTGGCCCAGCACCCTATTCTCTAAACGAACTGCAGTAATGTTGGTGACACAAAGACAAGCCATGCAGTAAAAAACAAGCATGCAGTAAAAAGCAATAACTATGTCACTACTAGAAATAGCAAAGAAATCTGCAACAATAACAGACTCAAATATTAACTGTCATCAATGTTTAAATTTTAATAGAACAGCAATTTTCAGGTGTTTCTAATTAGATACAGAAGTTTAATAAAACAAATCTAACTTTTACTTATTTCATCCTATCATTAAATATAAGCACAAATGATAATTGATACTCCTCTCCAAGTACAAATAGTTTTATGATTTTTAAGCCATCGAATAAGTATCAGTCTCAAACTTTTGAATATTTCAGATTACAATGTAGTACAACCTGCCAAATTTGGGGAAAACCGGTTTAATACCCTTTACAAGATAGTTACTGATAAGTCGAGTCATGTTTATAAAGCTATAGAGTTTACATTTTAGAGATTAAAATCCTTTCTTCATAACTATATTTTAAGCTTGAGGCAGGTATTATAGGTGACATTATGCTTTGGACAATTGTTTTCTCCCTTGGGTCTTAACTGTGATAACAGGTGTCAGCAATAATTACACAAATGCTCCATTTCCATTTTTGTATACCTAGTCCCAGGATTTACGAAGCAGCAAGGTTCAAGAAGGCCTTGAATTTTTTCCTGTCCCTGTGGCCTTGTGTGGGTCAGCAATCCATTGTGATATTATTGGCGTCTGCACTGCTGTCCCCACCCTCACTGAACTTCTGAGTCACAGATCTGTTGTAAAACTCCCATGCACAGGAAGGTTATCCCTGAGGTGTTGCTTGCTGCCCTGAAGCTGCTGTGACTAGAAACCTGTAGGGTAGGTAGTTC
>NW_004524753.1:3049081-3068934 GCF_000260255.1 Octodon degus | reverse complement strand
TTTCATTTTTATACTTTTCTTAGAACTATTTTTAATATATACCATTATATTTTGTCTCTTTCAAATGATAAGTAGAAAGTATACCAATTTTTTAAATAATTTATTCAGTATAGCTAAGATTATGGAAAGTTTATTTGTGTAATAAATTTAAAGTAAAATTTTAAGTTAGAAAATGAAAACATGTTTACTTTTAATACAATAATTAAAGTATAAAATATTTTGTTAGAATTAATAGTATCAACTAGCCTAAAAGTGACCATTCTTATAATGAAGTTGTTAAAGACAGTGTGGGAAAAGAGGTCTTTGAAGGCTCTTTATGATTTAAAGGAAAAAGAAGGTGAAATATTTTTTATTCTTGATTTCTAAATTCCCAAAGACTTAAAATTTTATTGAAAGGGAACAAAAACACAACCTTTTTGCAAAAATAATTGAAGCTATACCAGTTTTCTTACAATTTTTTATTGATGTTAAAATTTTCAGTGTGATAAAATTTTAAATACATTTCCACAGAGCATAATAAATTTTTTGTCATTAAATCTTATAGGGCCAGGAAGATAGCTCAGTGGAATAAGTGCTTGCCTGGCAACCACAAGGTTCAATCCCTGGTACCACCCCCCCCACACACACACACAATCCTATAAACATGGATCTGTTAAGCCCATGTTTAATTTTTAGAATATTTCTGTTGATGAATTATTTTAATTTTATGAGCTTTATTACATTAAACAGTGAGTGTTTAACAGGGAAAGTATCACAAAAATAAAATATCACACTTTTAATATGTATTGTTTATAAAAACATCAAAATTTTTAAATTCTAATTTTTGGTGTGCAAAGTCTAAAAAAAGAACTACAGAATGTTCAGTTTGGCAGCTCATATACTAAAAGCACAGGATAATAATGGAATCAAATTCCTACATGAAAATACCAATAGCACTCTAAAAAAAAAAATAATCTTTACTTCAGTTGTCCCAGATAAGGCAGTTTTCACACATGACAACAGCACATTCCATTCTCAGTGTTTACACTGACAGAACATGTTTTTGCTTTTTCTGGCCTTTTGGTAGGACATACCTGACATCTCGTTGGTCTTGCTGTTTTGTCAGGAGGTTCTTATACTATACAGTGTATAGTGTTAACAGGCGCATCAAATAACAAAATATTCTTAGTATGTACTATTATGTTTAAAATAGACATCAACATTTTCACATCAGTTGTTTAGTTGCTTACAAAACCTAAATGCTAACATCAGAAATAAAGACTTTTGTGAAGTACAGTGAAAATACCATTTGAATTGTATGATAAAAATAGTCTTGGCTTTGTCACATACAAGACAGTCTTCACACATGAATGCATGTTCTATGCACAAGTATTGCTTACACTGCTAGCACGTATGTTTTGTTTTCTTGTTCTTTCTAATAGGGCACAGTTGACATCTTTGCATTTTCCTATTGTCAGAGTAGGTCTTTGGGATGCTGCGCCTGCCTATTCATCTGTCAGCTCACCAGTGTGTCCCTGTTTTTTTGTGTGGTTTCCTGGGCAGAAACATTTAGTTTTTCCTCTACTGTAAATGATTGCTTATGAATTCGTGTCCCAATCCTCTAACAAAATTTTTGTGTGTATTTTGTGTTTATTGTTTTCTTTGTAAACTGTCAAACTATGTCACACATGTTTAGTATTGAGTAAAACACAACCATTTGGCCAATGTTTTGTGTTTCAGGTGACATCATAATTTCTGTATAACTTGCCAACAGCATCTACTCTGTCTTTGGTTTTGTTGTAGAAAGTTTCCATCTCAGACTTCCAGTTTATTGAGGTTTCCCTATCAGTATTTCCCCAATGGTGCAGTGTTGATATGAGCAGTACCAGTTTGTTCTTCTTTGCCATATATAAGGTCAATGTAAATCTTGCTGAAATCCAAATTGTACTATATAGTTCCATTTTGAAATTTCAGTGTTCCATATTGAATTTCTGCTTCGTTCCTGTGTACAGTTCCTGTGCTGGTCAACTTGTGCTTTGCTAGTGATGTAATATCACTAGAACCATCATTAGATCCCCGTGAACCTCTTGTCAGATGTCACATTCTGATTAGTTTGGGAGTTGGGAGCAACAAGTCTATTCACAACATCATTTGGTTTGTTACTATATGATTTAAGGATCTGATGGCTGAGTTCCAGGATGAATTTCTTAATTGAAAGTTTAATAAATTTTACATCTACAGGACATACATTTTTATGCCATATTTTGACCCATCGGTTTTCCATAACTCTTGTACATCCCTGCAGTTACCATAAGAAATCTGTGCTGAGTACAGCAGAGTTAAGAATGCTTTCCGTTCAGCTAGTAAAATGTTATAATTTATGTATTTTTTAATAAAGTTGTTGGTGTATACAGGATATTTTACTTGTCTGTCAGCCTTTGTGTATTTCATAGCATTGTGTACCATTTCATCTGTTATAATTTCTAACATTGAGTGGCAGTGCTGTCATGCTGTCCCATATGATTCGCTCCTGCCAAGGCCTTCACTATATCTTCAAACCTTGTTTTAACATTGGATGGTTCCATTTGGTTGTGTGGTCATTTCACAACATTTCTTCTAGTCAGATATATGCTGACTTTGCTGGTTTCTTCCTCATCTGAATCAAGGAGGTGTACATTGCTTGTCTCTACCTCAGCTAATTCTTGCTCCATTCACTGTCTCAGGAAGTTGGGCTCACATGGCCTGCATCAAAGTCATCCTCATCATCATCCACCCACTCCCCTCTTCTGTAATGACAGCATGTATTTTACTATGATGGATCATTTCCATCCATGTATGAGTAATTTGATGATTCACTTTTGACCTCCAAAACTTGCAAATCTGATTTACCATGTGCCATTGTACTGAATTGGGCTATTTCTACCAGAAAAAAAAATAACTCTTTCGAAACAAATCTTAAAGTGGTGTGAGTGTATTACACCTATGTGATGCTCAGGTAAGCATGTGCTTAGATGGAGTATCATGTTGATGAAAATTCTGGTTTGACACATTTGCACGCATATACGACACACTCTGCCTTTCATTGTACCAAGTGAGTTAACACAAAGATTGCCTGCTGTATCCCTGAGGCAAAGGTACTGAGACACAGCTGGCCACTATTACTGTAAAGCAGAAGTTTACAGTAGAAAAGTAAGGAATGTGTTTGTGGGACCCAGTGTTATGCTGTTGGGGCAATTAAGATAGACATATCATGTGTATCATCACTGTTTAGCATGAGGTTCTAAAGCAAGAGTAATTATTTGGGTTTTTTTCTTTTTTTATTTTGAGAAACAAATAGTAATGAAACAGTTTTAAAACAGATTAGTAAGACAGTTTCAATAATTAATACATTGCATATTGCTGTCTTCATAGTGGCTATTCATAGTACAAGATGCAGACATGATATCCTGTCCAAACACTTGTTAGTACAAATCTTTCTTACTGAATTAAGAGAAAATAGCTGTATATCTGTCATAAGTATGTTGTATATACAGATACAAAATGGTCCTTCATTTGTATCCTCGTTTTGTTTAGTTTTGTCAGAGATGGGTATTCCCTTGCCATTTAAATATTGTAGGTATGTGAATTCAGTAAAATAATCCAATATAGCCCAGTAGTCCATAATAGTAGTGGGTTATTCGCAGGACTGGCAGTGTCTGGAGTTGTCAATTTGAGCCTTTTACAGCTCAGCATATTAATACGGCTTTACTTTTTATACCTCGTTTTTATACTTTTCTGCTGGATGGTTAAGACCAAGATAAAGCAAGACCTATATAACAAAAAAATGTAACTTTTGTATCTGACAAGGTCAGTCAACTCCCCTCAGGATTTTATAACTTTATTTCCAACTAACTTTTTTTGAATCAATAAATAATATTTGATACGTGACTTGAATTATCTGAGGAAGTTCAATTTATGTGATCAGAAAATGCTTATTGAAAGAGTACATTTCTAGTGACTTAACAAAACTGAAATAAAAACATACTCTTTTCTTCTAGGACCTGAAGTTGAAAATACTGAAGTTTTGTCATACGTAGAAAAGGTTAGTATATACATGTAATAGATTAGCTAGGTCATATGGATTTAGATTTTTTTTTAAATCATGCTGATTAAAATATTAGCCTTCACTTAGATCCTCTCGCAAGAAGAGATACGGCTAGTCATTTTGGTAGCTAGAAGTATGTTCTTTTTTATTACTATATGTCTGTAAAAGATAATAAATGCGTTGACCACAGAGAATTAGTACCTACACATATCATACCTTGATCCTTTTTTTTTTTTTTTTTTTGGTGGAACCGGGAATTGAATTCGGGTCCTTGAGCTTGCCAGGGAAGCACTTATTCCACTAAGCCATCTCCCCGGCCCCCCTTGATCCTTTTTGATTCTCTCCCTCATCTTTCACCTCCCCCTTCCTAGATCGCCTTGCCATCTCCACAAAGACCACCTCACTGTTCCTTATCTTCTGTTTTCTTCTTTAAATTATTTATACTTTATGCTTTTCAGAAAGGGAAACATGCATTTCTTAACCTTTCTTTATGGGAGAGTAGTATTTTTGTGTGTGCAAATACCACACACAAATGAATGGATACATTTATCCATTCATTCAACTCTTGATAGACATATAGGCTGATTCCAAAATTTATAAATCGTGTTGCTATAAACATGAGTTTGCTGTATCACTGTAATAAGGTATCTTTACTTTCAACTTCAAATGGAATTTATATTTTTAGGGTTTGAGGAATCTCCATACTGATTTCCATAGTGGTTGTACTAGTTTACTTTCCTACCAGTATTGTGGGAGGAAAGGTTCCTTTATTCCTGTCGCCATATCAGTATTTGTTGTTTTTGAGTTCTTGATGATAACTGCTTTTTCTGAAGTAACATGGAATCTCATTGCTTCATTGAGTTTCTTTAATAACCAAAAATACTGAACTTTTTTTCATGTATTCATTGGACATTTGTATGTCTTCTGAGAAGTGTTTGTTTCACTTGTCTGTTTTTAGTAGGTCTTTTATTTTGTGAATGTCTTAATTTCTTTTAGTTATGTATTTTAGATATTAGCCTGTGTCCCAGAAGCAGTTGGAAAACATTTTTCCTGTTTTGTAAGTTGTTGCTTCCCTCTGTTTGTTTCCTTTGCTGTGTAGGATTTTAATTTTGTATAATCTTGTTTGTTTATTGTTGATATAACTTGTTGTGCAGAAGAGATTGTATTCAGAAAGTACTTGCCTATGACAGTGTCTTCAAGCATTTCATCCATTTTATCTTCTAGCATATTGTTTTAGTACTTAGTTTTTTGATTGATTTTGGTTTGATTTTAGTAGAGTGAGAGCCATGGGTCTAGACTCATTTTTCTGCATGTGGGTATACAAATTTTTCAGCAACTGTTGTTAAAGAGATGGTCTTTTCTCCAGCATTTTTTCTGAAAACCAGATGGCTGGCAGTGCCGAGTATTGTTTCTGTATGCACAGTCCTGTGTCATTGATCAATATATTTTGTTTTTGTACTAGTACCATGCTGTATTTATCTCTGTAGCTCTGTAGTATAACTTAAAATCCAGGATTGTGATGCCTCATGCTTTGCTGTTGCCCAGGAATGCTTTTGATATTCTGAATCTCTTCTGGTTCTGTATGAATTTTAGGATTGTTTTTCTAGTTCTGTGAAGAATGCTATTGGAATTTTGATTGGAGTTACATTAAATCTACATGTATCAGTTTTTATTTTTTGTTTTGGTGGTACCAGGGATTGAACTCAGGACCTTGTGCTTGCCAGGAAAGCACTTGTATCACTTGTAATATATCCTTTAATGCTTTTTCAAGAGATAGAAATATATTCTTGTCTAAAACCTTTTTGAGAATTTGCTCTTCAATAAGTACTGTTTTCTTAATCTGTGTTTCACAGTTCCCTGGTGGTCTTGTGGCTAGGATTTGGAGCTTTCTTAATCTGTGGTTCATCCTGTCAACTACGCATTTCTGCTGTCAGGCTTCTTTTTTTCCTGAAGTCAGGAGTCAGCAGGGGAAGGAACGTGAAATTTGGAACCAGATCTAGGTTCCGAGAATAATTCTGTTACTTGTATCTATGAAAGAAAGTGTTAACTGTCCCATACAGTTACTATCAAGACTAGGAGGGATGGTGAGTCGTGTTGTCTGGCACCTAATGGTACCAAGTGAATATGTGTTCTCCCTTTCAGTCCTTCAGAAATCTTTTATTGTCTGGCTGAAGTCCTTTCTCCACTGTGGATTTATTTAAGATGACTCTGGTAATCTTGACAAAAGTAATTGTTCCTTTTCTGTCATTCATTGACAGTAGTACAGTATTTCCTAATCACTTGTGTCTTGTGATAGGAATAGATCTTCTGAGAAAAAAGATTACTTGAATAAAAAGTTCAGAGAGCTGTATGTTAGAGGTTTCTTCTGTCAGTGCAAATACTCTAAACACAGTTGAACAGATTAATTGCTATCTGTAAATGTAATGCAGCCAGTATTGCCCTTGGCTCAGTATTAATGTTTAACTATACATTCAGTCACAAGCAATTTGGCATAGGAAAGTAGTAAGTCATGGTCTTTAAGAAAGAAAGTTGATGAAAACTTTTTGAGGGTAAGCTACAAAACAAAACTGATAATTTTTCATCTTAAACATTTTCTTGTTTTTATTATAATTATGATATTTTGTTTGGAAATTGACAGGAACTAAGGGAAGAGAGAGACTCCCCTGAAATTAGTCTGCTTTCAAATATTGCTACTGTAGTACCTGGTATGGTTGCTGTAGAAGAGAAATCATTAGTAGAGCCAGAGAAGATCTTAGCAGCACCAAATATATTTTATGGCCCTGGAAAGGAAGTCTCACTGACCATGAGTTCTACAGAAACTAAGGATGAAGAAAGCTCAGTTGAAACTTTTGTGTCTGCCTTAGAAAAGTCACTGACATCACCAGAAAGCACCAAAGGAAAGAAACTGTTTGAAACAGTGAATGATTTTGATCCTAGAGAACTGATGAACCCTCTGAGCAACTCCTCAAGTTCCATGTCAATATCTTTGAGTGCTTTGTCTCCATATTGTAGAGATTTACTAGAAAACACAGAGGATGATGTATTACCGCCTGAGCTGTTGGCAGCCCTGAACACATTGTCAGAAGATAAGACAGGGCTCGGTCTCAGTGGAAATGAATGTTTGGAAATGGAGCCTGGTATGTCTCAGACAGATGAAGATTGTACACACAGAGCAGAGGTGAAGTTCGAGTGCTTTTATTTTACTTCACTATTTTAAATACAGTTCTAATGTAGCTGAGCTATCAGACTAAAGTGTTATCAGTGGAACCAAGGAACAAGTAGGTACAAGTATGAGTCTGATTCTGCCACTTACAGTAACTTTCAACATCTTCTTTGTGTTAAAAAGCTTCTCAGTTGTCAACCTCAAGCATTCATTCAGTGATCTTTTTTAGAAGTTCTTGGGTAGAGATTTCAAGGGATCATGAAGTTAAAATGTGTTTTTTCTCCAGCAGACTTGAGAAGTGTACTTGTGTGTTGAGCGAAGAATTCTTTACCAGAATTTTCTTTTTTCTTTTCTTTTCTTTTTTTTTTTTTTTTTTTTTTGGGTAGAACCGGGAATTGAACTCAGGCCCTTACGCTTGCCAGGCAAGTGTTTATTCTATTGAGCTATGTCTCCGGCCCCAAAATTTTCTGTTAGCTCAGAAAATCACCTTGTTTCCATGAGTGCAGAATAGGTATGTGATATCTCAGTTTATAACTGTACATAGAAAATATGCAATTTGGGCTGCCAGGTAAGGAAAAATACATGCGTATCTTAAGCAGAACTTTGTGTTTATGGCTGAGAATACCACCAGATAAAACTCTTGAATTTAGAAGTATGGTTTAACACTATGCTTGAAGGCCGTGCAGTGGCTTACAGTGGTGCCAAGTTCCTTTTCCATGTTGATCATTTGCATCTTCATTATAAAAAATTCAAACACTAGAGAATTGTGTAATCAACAAATAAATGGAAATAATAAGTAACAAAAAGGATTATTTTTTTTTCTCCGAATGCCTTCAGGGCAGGTTTGGCTGGCTGGAGTTGTGGGGATCAAACCACAGCAACCTGAGCCTGACTGCTTTGTTGAAGCAGCCACTTAAAGAACTGAGCTAAGGGGCAGGCCCCCATAAGTAACAAAAAGAATCCCTCATTTTCATTCTCAAAATAATTGGTAATACCTGGCACATTGTCTCTAATTGTTTCTGTTAAATTCTGTGTAAGTTTATTTTTTCAAGTAGGATTACATTATATAAGATACTTTGCAACTTTTTAAATTTATTAATATATTTTGGTTACCTTTCAGTATTAGGAAATGTAGCACCACTTAAATCTTTTAACTTGCTTAATGGTATTAGTGTATGAATATACTGTAACTTAACCAACTCACTGATAACGGTCACCTGTATTTTCTTCTCCCCTCCCCTCACTGTCCCTCACCCCCTTCTGTCCTCTCCCTCCAGCCCCTTTTCCCATCCAAGTACTAACCAGGCCTGACCCTGCTTAGCTTCTGAGATCAGACGAGATCGGGCGCGTTCAGGGTGGTATGGCCGTAGACCCTCCAGCCCCTTTTCTTCTCTTCCCTTCTCCCCTTCCTTTGCCCTTTGTTCCACCGCTTCCCTCCTTGTTGACCATACTCAAGTGTGAAGTGACATAACGCTGAGCTCATGTTGCAGTATGCACATGTAGAGTAATAATTGCATGTGGTTCTGGTTAACAAACCTCCAAACAGATATAACAGGATAAAAATATTTTAGAAAAAGAGACAATAATCATGGATGTGAACATAAATGTTAAATATTCCAGGGTTCTAACCTGGAAAGAAGGAATATGGATAAATTGTAGGAAGCTATGATTGGTATTAATACAAGAAACACGTATTAGCAAGTCTTCATGTGAAAGAAACCCTTAGGAAGTAAAAGGTTTACTTAGGACAGATAAAGTTAAATACTCTTTTATTGAGCTGTGATAAAATAGGGAAACTTAGCTTCAGAACATTTGCAAGCTGGATGTATAAATAAACTCAAGAAAATTTAGATGATTATTGAAAATATAAATATCTTCATAGAAGTTAAATCTGTGTTTGATTATAGGGGTAAATGGTAGCAATTCCTGATACTGTTAACCTTTTAAAGTCAATTTAATGGCGGTTATGATCTCGTCCCACAAAATATCACTTATTGCTGCTGTCAAGTAATAAAATAGTAGGCTGCGTAGAACAACTAACTAGGCTTGTATGATCTTTCTAGTATTTTTGTAGGTCTTACTATTCTACGTTATCTGTTTCTTGCAAAATTAAAGCAGTAGTGATCTTAGGTTTTCCCTTGAATTTTAAGAACGAAGTTGTTTTTACTGATGATCTTAAGCTTTTAAATAGACATTTTCTTTTATTACAGTAATTATAGAATTTTTCATTACATTCACATTTTTAATTCATTTATTTTCATTTATTTTTAGTAACGTAAGGAAATTTAACTTGTTCTGATGTTAATTTTTTCATTGCTGTAATTATTTGTGGATATATTTACATTTTACAGATAATAGAAAACTCAAATCCATTTGAATTCCAAAGTTTGGCTCATCAAAATGTCACCTCTTGTGATCCACTAAATAATAAGCCACATGCCACACATGATGCTTCTGACCAGGAAACTCCACGTCTGTTACGGAGGTCATGTAGACTGGAAAAAAGGAAAGTGAGCCAAGATGTAAAGGGTACTGAAGACATGTGTAAGATGCCAGAGAAGATTGTATCAAAAGAGCATGGCTGTGAGGATGAAGTAAGGAATAAGTCAGCTGAAAATTTCAAGTATGCCATCTATCACAATTTTCTCTCTAAGCATTCTATAGACTTAATAGATAATTATATGCTGGGGAAGCTAGAGTCATTCTAAAGTTGTCCCTAAATAGCTTGATTTTTTTTTCTGTTGATACATTTTTATTCTGCAGTTTTTGATTGGTGTTATTTCCATATAGTGAACCCTTTACTGTCATAAAAATCTTGCCTTTCTTTCCTTAGCAGGTAAGTAGGATAGATAGGAGCATGCCAGTTTGGGGAGTAAGGAGCAGAGCAGGAGTCTCACAGCCTTGTAGTTGTAAGTGACTGCACCTGAGGGGAAGCATGGAGCGAGAGCTAGAAGCACCAGGGTTAGGCATGTCTGTGACAGAATTAT
Source organism: Octodon degus (assembly GCF_000260255.1). Taxonomy (NCBI): domain Eukaryota; kingdom Metazoa; phylum Chordata; class Mammalia; order Rodentia; family Octodontidae; genus Octodon; species Octodon degus. The sequence continues at coordinate 3,058,721 of NW_004524753.1, read as the reverse complement.
CTACAGCTTGTATTTAAAACTGCACTGCCTCTTTGAGAATATTCGGTAAAATACCTTTTAGATTTTCAAAATTTACTCAAAATTTGGTAGGGCTTTCTATGATTGCTTGTAAGAAAACTGGTAGCAATTTAAAAATACGTTTGACTTTTAAGAATGCAGGATCCTGTTTTAATGATTGAAGATGAAAAGAATATGCATTCAGCCAGATTCCAGAGTGTACAGATCAGGAAAAATGAGCGACTTACACTAAAAAGAGGTGAGGCATATTTAAAATATTTGTCCATTTTTGTTAAGTTACTTAGAGAAACAAAATTTTGATAGAAAACATTCAAAGATTGTTTCAGAGTTCTCCTTTACTAATGATTAGGAAACAACGTCAGAGATGGTAAGACTTTTCCCAGCATGACACAGCTTGTTAGCATTAATTGAACATCTGTCTAATAGGCTGGCATTTTTTTCCGTAATTCTATTTTGGAGAAAGCTATAGAATTCTTTTCAAATTTGAGTATGTGAACAACCTAACAAAAGATTGCAAGAAAGATAAAAGAGGACTGGAGAAAAGGACAAGGCTAAATTCTTATTTTTAGGTTGGATTTCTGTTCCTATAAAACCTGAAGTATTGAACTAAAAATTCTCAGTTATAATAAAAATATCTAAGGGGCCGGGGAGATGGCTCAGTGGAATAAGCGCTTCCCTGGCAAGCACAAGGGTCTGAGTTCAATCCCCTGTTCTGAAAAAAAAAAAAAAACTAGAAAATAATTGTGGGAAAATGTGCAAAATTGAAATATGGGCTATAGATTATATTATTAAATTTTCAGAATTTGATGACTAGTTATATAAAAATGTTCTTAAATACACTTCAGTATTAGTGGTAAAATAAAGTGTATATACTCATTTCTGTGTATGTGTGTATATATATATATATATATATATGCATGCTATGTGTGTGTATGCATATATAAAGATGGACATGGAATGACATAAAGTTTTGTCAGAAATGTCAATAATGAACAAGTCCTGCATATCTTGCAGTCCTGAGAATGAAACCCAAGGCCTTGCATGTGCTGTGTGTGCGCTGCCATGAAGCTATAGCCCTATCCACCTTGTCCTGTTCTTACAACTTTTCTGAAAGTCTAAATATATTATACAAAATTTACAAAACTTCAATAAATCAAAAAATTTACAATTAGTACATTTAATATATAAATACAAAGAATATGAGTTCTCATTCAAATTGTTGCAAAGAGAAATTGTCTATTTTTATAACTAATAGGAACTATGCCATTCCTGGAAAAAGGAAATTTAAACATTCTGCTGAGAGACTTTTTTAAAAAAGGTGTAAATGAAAAGCTAAATAGAAGAAACTTCTTCTTGAGAAGAAAGATTACAGCACTCTAAGCAGTTCACCTATCTCAATAAGAAAAGATGTTTATTCTCTTTTTTAAACAAAGCTGGTGGGGCCAGGGAGATGGCTCAGTGGAATAAGCACTTCCCTGGCAAGCTCAAGGGCCTGAGTACAATCCCTGGCTGGTTCTGCCAAAAAAAAAAAGCTGGAGTTAGCTATGACAATGTTTATGCACTCTGGTACTTTCAGCTACTCAGGAGGTTGAAGTAGATGATTACAACTTCAAGGCCAACGTAGACAATTTAGTGAGACCCTAAAATGAAGAATAAAAAGCGCAAAGGCCTTGGGTTCAGTGTGCAGTACTGCCAGATAAAAAAAATTAAAAAGATTTAATAATGTCTACTTTTAATTTACTAATATTTAAAAACTACACATCTCTTTCTCCTTTCCATTGGATTCATAGATGGAATACTTTTCATAATGTAATATAGTATTCTTTCTGAATATTGGCTGGATTTACCCACTTTTCCTTATGCTGATTTTCAAATAAATATTTTTTCTTGCATTTATTCTCTCATTTCAGAAAAACTGAAGATTAATAAAATGCCTCTCTCTAGTATAAACCGCAGAAACATTTTTGGAGAGAACTTGTTGTATGAGGCTGTTCTACATGATCGTGCTGATCTTGTTCATTGTTTTATTCAGAAAGGTGCGAATGTTAATCAGCCAAGTTATGCTGGTAAGTTAGGGTTGCCACCTGATGTTGTACTGAAATGTGGTTAGCTGGTTCACCCTTATGCAAATACAGCAAAGTGGGCCTGAAATAAGTTCTAAACACAGTTTCCAGGTAATTTCCTGCTTACGAAGCTCTTCAATGTTACTATTATCTGTGTCTCATGGAAGACGTAAAGAGGGTGGTAGGCAGGAGAAGATTGTATTTCTCCTTCAGAGATGAGAGCAGAGGTCCCACTCATAATGGCATTGTGCAGGAGGGAAGATGGTTCCTGGGGTTAGCACTGCGTGGTCATTGTCTGTGAGGCTCAACCTTAAATGGAGGCGGAAACTGATGATACTTGGGGCAATTCATGATACAGTGGAGGATATACTGCATAAATAAAAAGAATGGCCGGGGAAGTGGAGAGATGTGGGACAGAGAGCTCAGAAAGAAAGCTTTCAGGGTGCATCTCTGATATAGTCTGCCTTGTGGGAAGAACCTGACATGTTCTGGAGAGACATAGTGATTCCTTAAAGCGACTAAAGTTCTTTAATGCATTACATTTCACTGGGCAAGCCTAGATAGTGTTTGTACTTTTTCTTTTATTCTAGATTCTCACTTTGTAAAACAATGCAAAAAGTCTATAGTATACAGAGTTGGTATAGCACAGTCATGAATGAGTAAGTAATTATGGGTGTTCTTCTAGTACCATGTTAGCCAGGTTGTGGTTTACTCTGTAATCAGGGTTTTAACAGGGTGTTTTATTAAATCTACGCTGAGGCAACCACCATGATCTTGTAATGCTCACTTTGAGTACTTTTTTAAAAAAAACTTAAAAAGTCTTTTATTTATTTGTTTGTTAGGTACAGGGTCTGGCTATGCAGCTTAGACTCATAGTGATCTTCCTGTCTCAGCCTCCCCAGCACTGGGATTACAGGTGTGCGGCACCATGCCTGGTTTCAGTGGCTGGCACAGCAATGCAGCCTGCAGTACCAGAGACTGAACCCAGGTCCTTGTGTTGCTGGGCAGGCACTTAGACTGCTGTGCTATCTTCCCAGCTCCCTGAATACTTCTTTTTAATCAGGCCATTTGCTCCCTTGATTTTAAAGAATTTTTTGTTTCTTTTTTTAACACTATTTGTATAGTCATTAAATCCAGTTGTTCTATATGCTTCCAAACTTGACTATGGATTTCCCAGTCATCTTAGCATAGTTTTCATTAGCCTCTACTTTTCTACGCTAGTTTTATATCCTCTAGCCATTCTCTAGTTGTCTTTAGCCAATTTTCTCAATGAATCAGGCACTTCTGTCACCTTCATGAATTCTCCATTCTTTTATTTGTGTGTGTGTCTTTTTGAGATAAGAGTTTTGCTTTGCACTTTACTCTGGCCTTGAACTCACTTTGTAGCCCCAGGCTGGCCTCTAACTCAGTGATCCTCTTGCCTCAGCCTCCTGAGTGCTGGACTTAGAAGTGTGTGCCACTGTGCTCTGCCTTTTCCAGGCTTGTGAACTCTTTCACTGTTTTCCTTCTCACTTGGCATCCTACATTTTTTCCCCTCATTTCTAACTACTTGCTCCTTCACAATTATAGAGGCCACTGTTAGGATCAGCTGAAACCAGTTTCATCAGAATTGCCTACAGCGTTTGTTTACAATGCAACCATTCTTTTCATTTCTACATACATGTTGTATACATGTGTGCATATGTAAATTCGCATAGTCAATGAAAATCTATAGGTCAAAACATTGGAATCTGTATTTTAACAAGTTTACCCAATTGATTTTTATGCTTTTGAAACAAAAAGTACGTATAAGAACTATAAAACTTTCATGGAATGTTTTATAAAAAAGCTCAATGTAGTGAGTTTTTGTATTATGTTTCCCATATGCCAGATGTTTTGTCAACAAAAACATTAATAATTTCTACTAAAAAGGCTTAAATATATTTTTACTATACACCTTCCTTTTAGAAAATCTACATGCCTTGTAGAAAATGGACAAAATAATAACAGCAAAGTCATCATCTTTTCATGGGTAACATTTGGAATTTTTAGGCCCTTACTTAATTTTTATAGTATCTGCTTTTTTTGACATAGGTCTGTGTTGCCTAGGCTGATATCAAACTTGTAAGCTTAAGCATTCTTTCTGCTTTACCCTTCTGAGTAGCTCAGACTAGAATTGTATCCCATAGTGCCTGTCTTAGTTACTCTTCTCTTGTTGCTGGGACAAATACCTGACACTCAAAATGAAGGAAGGAAAGGTTTATTTAGTTCACAGTTACTGGAGGTTTCAGTCCATACTCACCTGGCTCCAAGGTAGCCTGACACATGGCAGAGAACAACCTTTCATGGTGGCGGCAATGAGCAAGAGCAAAAAGGAGAAGTAGCAGCAACTCAAGCAGCTAGCTTCTCTTCCTTCCTTACAATGAAATGCAAATTACCTGCCCCAGGCAAGTGCAGCATCCATACCCATAATAATCAGTCACAAACTCCAGAAGCCACTCCAAGATTGCATGAGGCTTTGGGGGGACACCTATACACAAACTGTAACAGTGCCTGACTAATATCTTTGGTTCTGATTAAGGATTTTTTGCAGTAGTTCTGTACCTATCAAAAAACAGGTGACAATTCTGTAGGGATTTAAAGTTCAACATAGCAATACTTGATGGAAAATATCTGTTCCATGTTATGTCTAGATGTTTGATATTCAGACAGTTAATGAAGTTAAACTCAATTTCCTATTTTATAGGATTATATCATTTAGCTTCTCTTCTGGAGGGTTGACAACTTAAGTTTGTGGACCAAAAATTAGTAAAAAGAAGGGCTGCAAGGACAGCCAATATTTTGGCCCTAGCCATTCAAGGTCAGTGAGGACTCAGGACATAAGCGAACCTATACTGTAACATCCTGTAACTCAGTGGTGTCCCAAATTTTCTGATCAAGGAGATTATGGGGACACAGAGGAAGTGATCAACGATGTAGAGTGTGCCTAAGGAGACTCACCTAGAGAGAACATTCTCTGTCTTTCACAGAGAGCAAATTGGTCAAGCAATGGCCATGATTCATCCACATGGCTGACAGTGACAAAAGATCTACAAATGGCTGTACATGTCTCAGGGTAAATCCTGAGGATATTTGACTGACCTTGTCAGATACGAAAGTTACATTTTTTGTTATATAGGTCTTGCTTTATCTCGGTCTTAACCATCCAGCAGAAAAGTATAAAAATGAGGTATAAAAAGTAAAGCCATATTAATATGCTGAGCTGTGAAAGGTTCAAGTCAACAACTCCTGATATTGCCATTCCTATGGATAACGCACCAATATTATGGACTACTGGACTATATTGTATTATTTTGCTGAATTCACACACCTCCACTATTTAAATGGCAATGAAATACCCATCCTTGACAAAGCTAAACAAAGAAGAGGATATAAATGAAGGACCATTTTGTATCTGTATATATGAAATAGGTAGGATAGATATACAGCTACTTTCTCTTAATTCATTGAGAAAGATTTATACTAACAGTGTTTGGACAGGATATCATATCTGCATGTTGTACTATGAATAACTACTACAAAGACAATATGGAATGTATTATTGAAACTGTCTTACTAACCTGTATTAAAACTGTCTCATTGCTATTTTTTTCTCAATAAAATTAATAAAAAGAAAAAAAAAACCCAAAACTGGTGACAGGAAATAGCCTGGAACAAAACTCTAAATATTTAAAATGAATTGCAGGCTGAGGAGATAGCTCAGTGGAATAAGCGCTTGCCTGGCTAGCTCAAGGTCGTGGGTTCAATCCCTGGTACAGAAAAAAAAATGAATTGTATAAACATTCATGACTAAGCCCCTCTCACACCAGTGTAGTGAACTATATTATACACAGATTTGTTTTTTAAGCCTGTAACACATTAGAATTAAAAATCAAAGGGTTAACACAGTTCATGACATTGATAAGTTTCAGCCAAAAGCAAGACAAATAACTAACAAAATGTGGGAGATAAAATATCTGTGGACTGTATATTATAGAACATAGTTCATACCTGAATGTTGGCAGTTGCTGCATTAGGACCTATATCAATATTATGATCCTACATCTTTTAAAAAGTTTTAAATTTTATTTCTTACATTGGCAGATCATGTTTTATGTATTTGCTATATATAATACAATGTTTTAAAATATACATACACTGAGATGACTAAATTAATGTACGTAATACTTCATATATCATTTGTGTGGTAAAAACTCTACATCCACTCTTTTTTCAGGAATACAATATATTATTACCTATAATTGCCATGTTTTGTAATAGGCTTCTTGAACTTAGACTGTCATACTGAAAATTTGAATTCTTTGACCAATATCACCACAGCCCTCTCCACTAAACACCTCAGACTGGTCATCATTCAACTGTAGTTCTATGTTATCAACCTTTTTCTATTCCACATAAGTGAGATCATGTGATACTTGTCTATGTCTTAATTTATTTTTATTATCTAAAAATACAGAAATAAACATAAACGTTACAGAGCTTCACCAAACAAAACAGAAATTCAGCGATGGTTGCTGTATTACATTACAGCGATGGTTGTTGTCTTCACATTAGTTGTTCAGATTACCAGATATAAGCATGCAAAACTGGTTTTTTAAAAAAGTTATAAGGAGGGGCCGGAGAGATGGCTCAGTAGAATAAGTGCTTCCCTGGCAAGCGCTATGGCCTGAGTTCAATCCCTGGTTCCACAAAAAGAAAAAAAAGTTATAAGGAATCAAAAAGGACAAGAAAAAATTTAAGCTTCAATTTCTCCCCTATGTAGATAAGCAGAAATCAGCTGTATGATTATCTAAGCATCCCAAAACATACATAAATATATCTTTTTCTCCCCCTTTGCTCCCTCTCTGGTCCTTTTCCTCATCCCAGTTTGTCCTTCCCTTTGAACAGATTCTTTCCTTTTTCACAGTATCTATTGTACCTTTCAGATTTTATTTACTCTTGTTTTCGCACATACGGGTCTCATTTCTTTCACTAACCAATACAGTTTCTAGTTGTATCCATTTACCCACAAAACCTCAGATTTATCTTTTTTATAGCTGACTAATACTCTGTTGTGTAAAAATACCACATCATTTTATCCATTCCTCCAGTGATGGTCATTTGGTTTGTTTCCAAGATTTAGCTATGACAAATTGTGTTGCTATAGACATGGGTACACATATATCATTTTGGTATGATGCTTTCAGGTCATCTACAAAAACAGCCAAGAGGGGAGTAGCCGGGTAAAATGGGACCACCAATTCTAGCTTTTATACCAGTCTCCACTCCCACCATCAATGGAGAATGGTTCCTTTTTCTCTATAGTCCTGCCGGCATTTGTAATTGGTTGACTTGTTGATGTTACCCATTCTTTTGGGGTGAGATGGAATCTAAGTGTTGTTTTAATTTGCATCTGTCTAATGATCAATGATATTGAACATTTTTTCATATATTTATTTGGCGCTTGTATTTCTTCATCTGAGAAGTGTAGATGCATCTCACATGCCCATTTTTGGATTGAGTCTTTGAATTTTGGAGGCCCAACTTATTTATTTATTTATTTATTTAATGTATTTGGTACAGGGTGTCACTCTGCAGCTTGGACTTGTAGTGATCTTCCTACTTTTTCAGCCTCCCCAGCACTGGTATTACAGGTGTGCGCCACCACACCTGGACTCAGAGGGCGGGGCCAGCGCTGCACGTGCGACTGGGCATGTCCCCCCAAGCATTCTCCGAGGATCAATGCCCGGTCCCTGTATTGCCAAAGCAGGGGCTTAGTCTGCTGAGTTATTCCACCAGCCCTCTAGAGGTCTGATTTTTAAAAATTCTCTATTTGTTCTAGATAAAATCCTTTGTCTGAGGAATAGTCAACTATAATTTTATTCCATTTCATGGGTTTTCTTTTTACTCTGTTGCTGCTTTCTTTCAATGTGTAGAAACTTTTGAAGAAGATGACATCCTAGTTTATTTTTTTGAAGTATTTCCCATGCAGTTAGGTTTTTGTTCATGAACTCTCTGCCTACCTCCTGTCTTCAAGATTTCAACCTGTTTGCTCCTTCAGTAGATGTAGTGTTTCTGTTTTAATATTTAAATTTTTAATCCATTTTGACTTTAGTGTGGTGCATAGTGATAGACACGGGTCTAATTTTATTTAGCTGTTGGCATGTGGAAGGCCAGTTTTTCCAGCACTACTTACTAAAGAGGCTATCTTTCTTCCAGTGAAATGTTTGGCCCCTTGGTCAAAGATACAGTGGCTGAGTATGTGTGTACTTGTGTCTGTATCTTCTAATCTGTTCTATTGATCCTCAGGTCTGTGTTTTTTCTTTTTGCCAGTACCATGCTGATTTTATCACAGTAGCTTTATAGTATAATTTCAAGTAGGGATTGTGATACCTCCTGCTTTTCCTTTGTTGCCCAGGATTGCTTTTGCTATTTTAGGCCCCTTCTGTTTCCAGATGAATTTTAGCAATGGTTTCTATAGATCTGTTTGGTACACTAACAGTATTTTAATCAGGATTGCATTGAATCTGTCTAACAACTTTAGGAGTATGGCTATTTTCACAATGTTGGTTCTTCCAATCCATGAGCAAGGAATATCCTTCCATTTTCTTTTTTTTAAAAAAAAAAGCATTCTTTTTTTTTTAATGTTTAATAAAGGGTCTACAGAATCTCACTACACAGATCGGACTTGTGGTCCTTCTGCTTTTTAGCCTCCCAAGCACTGGGATTACGGGCCTGTGCCACCACTCCCTGTCTTCTTCCATTTTCTGAAATCCTTTTGGATCTCCTTTTCAGAGTACTGTAACTTTCAGTATATAGACCTTTTACTTCCTTTGTTAAATTAACTCCTAAGTATTTCATGTTTTTGGATGTTGTTATGAAAGGCATGGTTTCCCTAATTTCTCTCTGGGTGCATTCATTCTTTGTGTACAGAAATGCTATTCACTTTTGAGCGTTGACTTTGTATCCTGCTACACTGCTGAATTTGGTTAATAAATCTATAGGTCTCTAGGTGGACTGTAGAATATCATGTCATCTGCAAATAATGAAATTTCACTTCTATCTTTCTAATCATTATTCCTTTTATTCATCTCATCTAATTGTTCTGATTGTTACCAGAACTATATTGACATGTGCCTGATTTTAAAGTGAATGCTTATAGACTCTACTTGGAAGTAGTCATTAAGGATACCCAAGGACAACAAAGTCATCAAAAAGGCACTAAAGGAAATGGAAACTTCTAGAAATCGCTGCTATAAGAAATGCAAACAGTGATGTAGCTCCTAATCAGATGACATGAAACCTCACACTGAAGGTCTGTTTAACATGGCTTCCAATACCCAGTACATCCTGTCTAACTTCTGACAAAAATCTGTAAGTCATACTAAAGGGAAAGAAAAGAACATTATTTGAAGAAACACATAGTGAGAACCATCCTCAAATATAATGCAAGTATTATATGTGTCAGGCAGTTTAAAATAACTATAACACACTTTAAGAAATGGGAAACATGCACAACACATAAGAACAGTATTTTATAA
>NW_004524753.1:3048186-3048696 GCF_000260255.1 Octodon degus | reverse complement strand
AAAAAAAAAAAAAGAAAGGAAGGATATTGGATTTATATAAGGAACGAAAAACAATCAGAAAAAGAACGCAGGATATTAAACAGAATTTTTATTTTCCTTTTCCAAATTGACAGATCAGTATCCAAAGTAATCATGTATGATTAGAATGATAGTAAAAATGCATTGGAAATTTGTAGTGTTTGGGTAAGTTACAAATAGAAGCTATGTTGTAAGGCACATGAGAAAAAGATTAATAAGAGACCCAGAGCGCAGGCCCAGTGAGTGAGTGAGATGACCTGGGCTGTGGGATCGTGAACAGACCCAGAGCGCAGGCCCGGTGAGTGAGTGAGACCACGGGGCCCTCTGGATCCTGAACAGACCCAGAGCGCAGGCCCGGCGAGTGAGTGAGACGACCCAGGGCCTGGCGGGATCCTGAACAGACCCAGAGCGCAGGCCTGGCCCAGCATGGAACCCTTCAGCAGAACTCCCTGCAAAGAGGCTAGAGGCAAGACCCACCCAGCTGATTCAGGA
>NW_004524753.1:3039672-3040702 GCF_000260255.1 Octodon degus | reverse complement strand
AGAATGCAACTAATGAACTCACTAAACAGACATCAAATGTGAAGTCCCTGAAACTTGAACTCCTAGCAAAAGAAGAACACATAAAGGAAATACATGAAAAGATTTCTCGAATGGAGAGGGATATAACCATAAAAAGACATTTGATAGAGGACTTGAAATTTCATCAGAAATTAAATTCAGAAAGTAATGAGAATTTTAGTCAGATGTTAGAAAGTCTTGAAAAAGTAAAGATGTTAACTGAAGAAGGTTCTAATAAAAAAGTTTTAATTGATTCACTAAGGCAAAGGCTTAGTGTAGCTGTAAAAGAAAAGTCACAGTATGAACAGATGTATCAGAAAACCAAAGAGGAGTTAGAAAAAAAGGATTTCAAGCTTACTCTTCTAGTCTCAAAAGTCAACGAGACTGAATCTGTAATCAGAAATAGAAGCAGCCGCATCGAAGCAGCTTCAAGGTTTAGCGCGGTAAAGCGAGCAGGTTCTAGACGCACAGAAGAAATTGCTCTTATATAATGAGAAGGTGGAAGAGCTCACAGTATTTGGGAAGGCTTTGGTCTAAGAGTTACAAAATGATGTCCATGTGATAAGGCAAAAAATCAGAGAGCTTAAAAAAATGCAGAAAAACAGAGAAACTTGTAAAACCTCAACCCATAAAGCCCAGACCTTGGCAGCTTCTATCCTGAAGATTTCACGATCAGATCTAGAGGAAATATTGGATACAGAAGATGAAGTGGAAATGAAAAAGACCAAGATAGATGCTGAAAATGACAAGGAATGGCTGCTATACATCCAGAGACTTCTTGAAGGACAGCTTCCTTTTGCTTCACTTTTACTAGAAGCAATACTGGAGAAAATGAATGAAAGCAAGAAACTACTTGAGGGATATTTTACAATTATGAAAGATATTAGATGATAATACAGTGGAGAAATGGAGAGTTTTTTTCAAATTTTGTTTTTAAGTTTTATTTATTTATTTATTTTTGGCAGAACTGGGGATTGAACTCAGGCCCTTCTGCTTGCCAGGGAAGCGCTTA
>NW_004524753.1:3036790-3038317 GCF_000260255.1 Octodon degus | reverse complement strand
TCTCAAAGGAGATAGTCTCTGGAATCTGGTCCTTGCTCTGGGAGAGACCGGACCATATCAGGATCCTCTTCTCCTAGTCTGTGGGTTTATGCAGCAGCACTGTATGGCTGTAAGTGCTGGTAGGAGCTTTGTGACTTTCCTGTAGTTTGGTGCAAAATCCATTCATTGTCTTCAAATCAGAGGTCCTGGTAAACTGTAGTGATGAGAAAAGCATGGCTTTCATGTAACCTAAAAAAATGTCCCAACACTAGGCAAAGGCTGTGGAGGCTCCCCATGACCCTCTGCTCTGTGGACTACACAACACCTCTGGTGGCAGCGGCCGTGCTAGTGTGCTCAGTGTCACCAAGCACCAGGTGGGAAGCACAGAGCAATTTTTAAAATAATTCAGACCATTGTCAAACAAGGATCAACAGTAAAGTGTTGGCCATTTAAGGTACTCTATAGTATGTAGTTATTATATGTGTATAAATGACTTCTTTTTAATACAAACTGGTGGGGTGAATAAACTGGACCCACTAACCAACCAGTAGGAGTGAATTGTTCACTTAATCTTTCATTCTCTTACCAGAAAGTAAAGCATGATGTTTTCATTATGAGGTATGGATTAAGGTAAACTTGGAAGCTCAGTTTTATAATATTCTATGAACCTCAAAAATGCTCACATATAAAATTATGATATAGATTCTATGAAGAGTAAATGTACTCTTAGAAAATACTGAGCTCAGTGCCTGGTGTCAGCTGATGTTAACTGTCTTATCATATTCCACCCTGAAAACCAAGGCTAAAGATCAGAAACAATGTGGTATATAAATTTCAGGTGTAAATCAGAGTTATCTGCTGCCCAAGTACGTAACTAGCCTAGAAAAACTTGCCCATGTCCTATTTGCATTGCAGCTTTGCTCCCCAGGCCCATGAATTTTGTGTGTCATGAATTCCACACGAGTGGTAGCTAACTCTCTTGCTGTCTCAGGAGGGCCAGAAAAATGAATTTCTTCACATCTGTCTTTCCTGATCAATAGATGGACTATTCCATGAATTTAGCCAAATTTACAAAAGGGTAAATGTTTTTAGTCTGGTTAGTTTGTAAAAGACACAAAGCTTTAAATAAAAAGACATAAAGCTTTAGTACTAAGTAAGATCAAATTTGTGAGATAATCCTTATTCAAATCTGCATAATGTTAACTAGCCCTAAGGCTGTGTTGCTATCTGTTACTCTTCTGTCATTGCTAGGACAGATACCTGAACCCCAAAATGAAGGAAGGCAAGGTTTATTTAGCTCACAGTTAGTGGAGGGTTTAGTCCATACTCAGATGGTTCCAAGGTCCAGAGCATTTCTGTTCTTAAAAATACTTCCCATTTGATTGAGTTATGTAACTGCTGAATTTCTGTTTGCTTATTTGATTCCTATCCAGTACAGGTGCTTTAGGAATGTAAGAAAGGTGTCTGTTTTCATGATAAGTGAAAACAGATTTAAACTTCAGTTGTATTACTATCTCAGTGTGTTCTGATTTTCTTTTCTTTTTCTCT
>NW_004524753.1:3028415-3030560 GCF_000260255.1 Octodon degus | reverse complement strand
GCAGGGTAGCAGGAAGCTCTCCACACACTCACCGGACCTGGGCTAGGACTGGGTCAACCCTTTCACTTTGATCCTTTGCAGAAAGTTTATCAACTGCTACCAAAAGCCTTTGAACATTTAATAATTTCTCCTGTATGATCTACATCAAAATATATATAGGGGTTATGTATGATTACTTATATCCTATATATTTTACCAAAACTCTTAACGTACCTACCAAACCTTGCTCATATATTTCAGTAAAGTAAGTGTATAATCTGGCCAAAACATCTATAGACTTCCAGCTTGTTTTTCAATTAATGATTAATATTGTTTAGCCTTTTTTAACTGTCTTAATGTAAATGTATCAGTAGCACTCAATGTTAGCCTTCCAATCCAAGGGTGTTTATTAGTGATTTTTTCTCCCATATATCTTAGTGAGCAAAATTATTGTACCAGGATACACTAGTAAACTTTGACTGCTCTATGAGTGAAACTTGGGACTTTGGAGCTGCTGTATCTGGGTCAAGGCTATCAATCAACGACTGAAACCTTTCACTCTGATCCTTTGCCGGTGATGCCACTCTCGAACCTTATTTGAGTCTTTCTCCTTATACTATTCTTGGTATAAGTTCTCTTGAGTTGTGTTCATTAGAAAGTGACATTGACCCATGCAGGAGGTCTTTTGGGGGTATACACTAAAGATTAATTCTGAGAAGTGAAAGGAGTGGTAAAGGGAGGAGGTGAAATGTGACAGAGTCACAACCAAGACAAAGATAAGTGATATGGAAGTGAGTTGACTGGAAATTTAGAAATATTCCCACTCGAGTATGGTAGTCAAAATCTTTGTATCCCTACACTAGGTAATTTTGGATATTATTATCCAAAGGCTTTTTCAGGGTTAAGGGTAAAATTTTGGGAGAGCAGACCCTCTTGAGCCCAGCGCAAATCTTGTAAAGGGTCACACTGATGAACTGTTAGCAGGCAGGATTTTCAGCAGTTTGCAGAATGAAAACTTTGATTCTTTAGAGGGTGTCTAGCAGTAGAATACATTATCTGCTACAGGGAGACAATGAGAGTATAGTCCCATCTACAGTGTAATTCAACTGTGAGATTGTCTAAGTAGAAAGCAAATAATATTGAAAGCTAAACATTAAATATTTTGGAGTAGGTTCTTTGAAATTGCTGTCAGGAATATAAAATTGCACAACCACCCTGGGAAGTACTTCCATCAGTTTATTTAAAAACTTAATGTGCACGTGTTATATACCCAATCCATTATAATCTAAATCAAGTATCTTAAATGAATGAAATTTTATGGTTGTGCGCGCACACACACACACACACACACGGCTTTCATTTTTTTTGTTCATTTACTATGATGTTGACCATTGGTTTTTCATAGTTTTTATCAGATTCAGGTAAAGACGATCATCTATTCTGATTTTCTCTAGGGTTTTTTATCATGAATGAATGTTGGACTTTGTCAAAAGCTTTTTCAGCATCTGTTGAGGTGATCATGTGGTTTTTGTCTTTGGCTCTGTTGATGTGCTGTATTGCATTTATGGATTTGCATATATTGCACCATCCCTGCATTCCTGGGATAAATCTCAGTTGGTCATGATATATATAATCTTGATGATTTTCTATGTTCTCTCTGCTAGAATTTTATTAAGGATTTTTACATCTATGTTCATTAGGCAGATTGATCTGTAGTTCACATTTTTGGTTGGATCTTTCTCTGGTTTGGGTATGAGAGTAATACTTGCTTCCAGGAAGGAGTTTGGGAGAATTGCTTCCCTTTTGATTTTGTTGAAGTGTTTGAGAAAAGTTGGCATTAAACCTTCTCTAAATTTCTTGTAGAATTCAGCCAAGTAAGCACTTATTCTACTAAGGTATCTCTGCAATCCCACCTGGGCTTTTCTTTGTTGGTACTTTTTTTTTAAAAAATTACATTATCAATTACATTGATACTGGGTTATTCAGAATTTTTAAATCTTCTTGATTTAGCTTTGATAATTCATATGTATCTAGGAATCTGTCCATTTCCTCTGTGTTTTCAATCCTGTGGAAGTAAAGATTTTGGAAGTAATATTGATGGTCTTCTGGATTTCTGTAGGGTGTGTAATGATTTCACCCTTTTCATTCCTTATTGTATGAATTTCA
>NW_004524753.1:3021186-3022388 GCF_000260255.1 Octodon degus | reverse complement strand
AAAAGTAGCCTGCAGCTAGTATGTTTTATTATCTAAAAGTTGACCTACACAATTTTTTATATGGCAGAATCAGGAACACTTGAAATATTTGACTTTTTATATTTTCTGTAATGGAGTTGAGGGTTAGGAATTTGATTTATTGCTCAGATTTATTGATTCTATCAAATTATAGAATTTTTCATGTGGTATATTTTTATATAATCAAAATATTTGTAAACCTTCTACAATTAAATTTTTCTAAAGGGTAAATACAAAGCAGTGTTAAGATGCCAAATATAAACAAATACAATTTCTTTTTTTGTATAGGTTGGACAGCACTTCATGAAGCTAGTGTTGGGGGATTTTATCAGACCGCAAATGAACTGTTAAAAGGTGGAGCAGATGTAAACATCAAAGGGATGTACCAGATCACTCCCCTATATGATGCTGTGGTGAATGGACATCATGAGGTATTATAATATATAAACAAATTATATATTTGTTTATAGGGAAAATGCCTTATTCTGTAAACATTAAATAACACTGGGACTGCACAATAGGATAGGAATTTCAGTTTCAGTTTGTTCTGCTAATGGATACTCAGAATTTAAAATAAGATTTTGTGGGTAAGAGGTTTGCTATATTGTGCCTAATATTGCATTTATTAGCATTTTTTTGGAGTTGGGGTCTTGCTAAGTTACCCAGACTGGTCTTAAAGGAATATTCAAGGGCTCATGGGTTGTTCTTACTTCAGCCTCCCAAGTAGCTGGGACCACATGTACATACCACAGTGCCTGGCTAGTACATGCCACTTTACATGTAATTTTTAACAACTATTTTTGTTTCAACATAATATTTTCCCTACTTGTGCTTCTTTAATACTTTTCATATGATGTGTTATAGACTTTAGAAGAATATTTTGTTCTTACATTGTTACCCAGTGTTGTTTGTTCAAATAGGAAGTTTATAGCCTTAGAGTTTTGCATCACTTTCAAAGTCAGTCTAAGACACTGGAATCTCTGTTTAAATCATCATGAAGTACATACCAGTAAAGCTGTACACATGGTTAAAATGCTATTATTCCATGTAACTACAAAATAAATTATATCACAAAATAAGATTATGAATTCCAGTAAACACGATTTATCTCAGAAAACACATATAGTCTGAGCTTCCTACATATTTTTTTCTGGTCCAGGCACTACATTGCACTTGCTAAAGCT
>NW_004524753.1:3013074-3021086 GCF_000260255.1 Octodon degus | reverse complement strand
TTCTGCTCTGAATTCATTGCTGCAAATTTCCCTCTCAGGACTGCTTTTGTTGTGTCCCACAGGTTCCAGTAAATTGTAGCTGGAAATTGTACAATATGTACAATCATCTGATTATACGTATTGTTTAACTTCTTTAATTTCATCGATGACTCCTTGATTATTCAGGAGGGTGTTATTTAATTTCCATATGTTTATGGAGTTTTTGCTATTTCTTTTGTCAATAATTGCCCGTTTCATTACATGATAGATAATATGCATAGGATAATATCAGTTCTTTTGCATTTACTTACGCATGCTCTGTATGCTGCGATATGGTCTATTTTGGAGAACATCCCCTGTGCAGATGAGAAGAATGTGTATTCTGACATTACTAGGTAAAATACTATAGGTCTACTAAGTTTGTTTTTTTTTACAAGTTTGGTTTAGTTCTGTTATTTCTTTGCTGATTCTTTTGTCCTAGTTGATTTGTCTCTTTGTGACAGTGGAGTGTCAAAGTCCCCCATTACAATTACTGGTGATGTGATTTTTCATGTCTGTCAAAATTTGTCTTATATACTTGGGTGCTCCTACATTGGATATACTGTTGTCTCTTCCTTTTGTAGTTGTTCCCTAACAAGTATGTAGTGACCTTATTTATCTCTTTTAATCATTTTTGGTTTGACGTTCACATGCTATTTTGGTAGCTATCAACCAAAATAGCTACCCCTTTTTTTCCTGGGCTCCTGTTGCATGGAGTGTTGTTTCCCTTCCTGTGTCTTTTAGTCTGTGAATTTCCTTTTGAGTTAATGTGTTTCTTGGACACAGCATACTTTGGGATTTTATTTCTTGATCCACTCCGCCAGTCTGCTTCTTTTGACGGGTGAATTGAGTCCATTTACATTAATGTTTAAAACTGTATTGGCTTATCTTTGTCATGTTATTTTTCTGCTGTAGGTTCCCTATATTCCCTGCCTTTCCCCTCTGTTTAGTTGCTTGTTGTGCTTGGTGGATCTTTTCTGCTTTTGTTCTTGAAGTTGTCATTTCTGTCTCTTTCTAGAATATCTGTCAGTATTCTCTGTAGGGTTAGTTTGGTGGTCATGAATTTCTTCATTTCTTTGTCATGGAAGTACCTTTACTTTCCATTAAATTTGATAGAAACTTTGCAGGTTACATCAATTTAGGTTGAAAGCTGTTTTCTCTTAGAACCTGAAATATTTCATTTTAAGCTCCTTTTTTATGTATTTGGCTTAAGGTCTTCTTGACTTGATGGTTTGTATTGAGAAATTGCCAGGCTTCTGATGGGCTTTCCATTGTAGGTGATCTGATTTTTTTCTCTAACAACTTTATTTTATTTTACTACAGGGTCTCACTACACAGATCAGACTCATAGTGGTCCTCCTGTTTTCAGCCTCCCAAGTGCTGGGATTACAGGCGCACTAACAACTTTTTAATATGTTTTTCTTGCTGGATTTCTGGAGTCTTGATTGTTAGTACAGATTTATTTTGGTTATGCTATCTGGAGTTGTAAATGCCTCACTTAACTATATGTCAGATTCTTTTCCAATGCTTGTGCAATTTTCTGCTATTTCTGCAAATAGTCTTTTTAAATCATTTGTGTTGGTACCTGCTGTGTCCTTGACACCTGCCAATCTTACATTGTTTTTCTTCACATCATCCTGCAGCTACTGAATTGTTATTTCCTGGTTTCTTGTTATTTTTAAAAGATCTTTCCTTTTGTATTCAGTAACTGCCATGCTGTCTTCAAAGTCTGAAAGTCTATCTTCAGTTTCTTTTCTTTTTTTTTTTTTTTTTTTTTGCGGAACCGGGGATTGAATTCAGATCCTGGCGTTTGCCCGTCAAGGGCTTATCCTACTGAGCCATATCCCCAGCCCTTTCAGTTTCATTCAAGCAGTTTTGCCAGCCTCACTGGAAGTCATTAATTTACCGGATGTCTGTTTGAATCTGTTTCATGCATTCTAATTCTTTCCTGTATTGTTTGTTCAATATTTCCATCATTCTTGTTTTCTATTTTTTTTTTAAATCTGTGCCACCTTTAGATGTGCTGAGCAATCTTTTCATGATTATTGTCATTTCTTCTTCTTTTTTTTTTTTTTACCTGAGAGATTCTTTCTGATCTGATAGCATGATGGAGTTGTTTGTCTCAGTTGCTATCATTTCAGAAATTTCAGATGTGTGGTTTCCACGTTCTTTTGTGTCCTTGTCTCTTTGACTTGTTCTGGGTGGACTGGAGGTCTGAGATTGACTTTTGCCCATTTAACATTTTTAAAGCCCCCCATGTTCACTCAGGTTCAGCAGTGATTGAGGTCATAGGGCTCACCATCAGGAACACTCCCCTGACAGTGGGGGAGTTGGGTAGGTTCACCAAAAGTACCACTCTGTGGGGTTCAGCTTAGCTTCTATCACAGTGAAGTGGGATATGCTATAGCTCAGGAAGGCTCCAAGGATGATGGTGGTGAGCCATAGATCTGTAAGGCTTTCATAATGAGGAAGGGACATAGCTCTTCAAGACTTCTGTCATTGTTGGGGGCCTGACCCACATGTTAGCAAAGTTCCTGTGCTGGTGGTGGGTACACATCAGACTGCCCAGGTCCAGTAGCTGTCTGGTATCTTCCTGCCTTCTACGGTGGTTGTCTTCTGTTTAACTTAACATAATGTCTTCTGGGTTCATCCTGATTTTCTCAAAGACAAGATTTCATCTTTTTATTGTG
This sequence comes from Octodon degus, assembly GCF_000260255.1. Taxonomy (NCBI): domain Eukaryota; kingdom Metazoa; phylum Chordata; class Mammalia; order Rodentia; family Octodontidae; genus Octodon; species Octodon degus. The sequence goes on along the minus strand of NW_004524753.1, from coordinate 3,018,378 downwards.
GATGAATTATATTTTATTGGATATATGTATTTCTACATTTTCTCTGTTTGATGGCCACCTTGATTGAGTCCACATTTTGCCTATTACATATATGCTACATTAAATATGGGAATATAGGTACATCTTTGATGTGCTGAGTTTGCTTATGTTGGGTATATACCCAGTGCTTGGATAACTAGATCATATAGTAATTGCACTTTTTAAGTTTTTGAGGAATTTTCATTTGTTCTCTATAATAGCTATACTTATTTACATCTCTATCAATAGAATATAATAATTCTCCTTTCTCTGTGTCTTTGTGAGAATTTGGTGTTTTTTGTTTTTTTGGGGTGTTTGCCTTTTTTATTAATCCATTATGAGTGACATGAAATTATATCTTGTGGTAGTTTTTGACTTGTATTTCCCTGATGATTAATGGTAGTCGAACATTTTTCACTTACCTGTTAGCCATTTTACTGTCTTCTTTTGAGATATAGCTACTCAGATCGTTTGAGGGGCCCTGGGAGATGGCTCAGTGGAATAAGCACTTCTCTGGCAAGTACAAGGGCCTGAGGTCAATCCCCGGTTCCACCAAAATAAAAAAGCATTTGAGCATGTGTGTGTGTGTCGCTAGGGATCAAATGCGAGACCTTGCAAGCACACTTGCACTGAGCTGTATCCAGAACCTATCATTTGCCAATTTTTATGTTACCTATCTCTTTTTTACTGCTGCATTGAACCTTGTACATGCTATGCATGTCCTCTGCCAGTGCCTATCCACTGTCCATTTTAAAATGGATTATTTAGCTTTTTGCTTTTTTTTTGCTGCTAAAGTTTTTGAGTTCTTTGTATATTCTGGATATTAATCATTTCTCAAATAGTTTGTAAGTATTTTCTTTTAGGCCTTTACACTTGCCAGGCAAGCGCTTATTCTACTGAGCCATCTCCCTGGCCCCCTTTTATTCTTCAGGTAGTTCATTTGTATGTTTTCTATATACAAACTATGTTATAATATCATTTGTCAGTTTTTGCTTCGGAGGGGTTTTGTCCCAAAAGAGCATTGTCTGTACTAGTGATGGTGAACTTTATAAAGCGTTCAGTGATCTAAACAGACTGCTGTGGCATTGTGTGCCATGCCTTTGCCTTCTCTCATCTGTATCAATGTGTTGAAGTTTTTTCCATTTTCTTCCAGTGGCTTTTAGTGCCAGATTTTATATTTAGGTCTTTGATCCATTTTGAGTTAGTTTTTATATTTGGTGAAATAGTTTCACTCTACTGTGTTGCAGTGAGTGATTGTAGACAGCATACAAGATAAAAAGAGTAGTCTAGGATGAAACTTGGTTCCATCACCAAGAGCACCCACCACCAGAGACTCTGGGAGAAGAAAAGCCACCGAGTCGAGGCATCTCTGGCATTTATTTATACTATCCATGTAGGAGGGGAAAAGTAAGAGAAAAGTAGTTTGGACCAGGAGCTATCTCAAGGCTAGGCAGTTTTTTTGGCAGAAGGGGAAAGGACAGTGGCCGGATACAACGCACTTTACTAATCTAAACTTCCTTTTGTTTAACCATTCAGTTGTCACAGAGCCTGTGTGCTTTTTGCATGCAGCTTAATAATTTGTGTGCTTTTGCCCTATATTTTAACTATTCATTCCTCATAGACCCTACGTGCTTTTCTCTTGCAGTTTTATCAGTTTAATCTTCCACTCAGCCAGGTTTCCCACAATTCTATACAGGGATATACAGTTTTCCTACAGTCATTTATTGAGGACGGTAAGGAACCCTGGGACTCAGTGTGATCCACTCTACCTGTGGTGAAACAGCAGCAAGAATGAGGAAAAGATAGACAAGAAGACAAGAGCTGGATTGGGTGGCGACTCATCAGCCTGGTTGGCAAGATGACTCCCAAGCAGCAATGTGGACGCTTATTTATACCTTTGCAAAGTTAGTAACATGTGACACAAGGTTGCCTAGTGACTAATAGCTGACATTAACCAGTCAGGATGCTTATCTCAGGACTGAGATAGCTTGTCTGCTTTAGGCACTGAGGCCTAGTCCCACTTACACACATTTGACCAGTTTTCTAGTTTCCATGGCTCCCAGTAAAAGGACTTTCCTTTTTTCTAGCTATATTTTTAGAACATTTATACAAGAGCAGTTGGTTCTTTTTTGAATTTTTGTAATAGTACTTACTATCTTTCTTCATGTAGAACTCTGCTAAATGTTTCTTCTAGGAGCAATTTCAAGGTGTTGATCTTCTGTCCTCTTTCCCTCTTAAAAAATCTACTTCTCAAACTAAACAAAAAGGGGATATAAATGAAGAACCATTTTTTAGTGAAAAAATATATGTATATACATATACAAAATAGGATAGATATACAGCTGCTTTCTCTTAGTTCAGTGAGAAGATTTGTACTAATAGTGTTTAGATATCATGTCTGCATCTTGTACTATGAATAACTACTACAAAGACAATATGCAATGTATTAATTATTGTAACTGTCCTACTAACCTGTTTTGAAACTGTCTCATTGCTATTTCCTTCTCAATAAAAATTAATTTTAAAAAATCTACTTCTCTTTTATTCTTAAAATATACCTTTGCTGGGTGTTATAATATTGGTTTACATTTTTTCTTTCAAGATGTTGAGTATATCATCCTTTTGCCTTCTTTTTTACACATTTTTCTTTTGTCTGATGGGATTATTTCAAGACTTGTCTTCAAGTTCATACATATTTCCTTGTGTTTGATTTGGTATATTCTTGAGACTCAGCTACATTTTGTACTTTATTAAATTCTTCAGGTCTAACCTTTTTCTTTTGGCTCCTATCTTATGATCACCTGTCTGCTGAATTTCTCATTCACATCATGAGTTGTTTTCTTGATTTTGTTGAATTGTTTATCTGTATTCTCTTCTGTCTCATTGAGTTTCCATAATTGCTCTGCTTTGGATTCTTTTTCTGGAAGCTCATGATTGCTTTTTCTTTGGGGTTTGGTCCTACAGAGTTATTTCAGAGAACCTTAGTGGGCAAAGGACATTGGGCTGCCTCCTGTACCTCTCCTTCTGTGCCCCTCCTTCCCAGCCACCCACACCCGCTCTCCTCTTCTGTGGCTTGTCTTCCTGAGCACTGCCATGTCTTATAGCTCAGTGCCCAGTGGTATGCCACACTCTGTACTCTACCAAGTCAGTCTGGAGCATGTCTCAATACTTTGCAGTTTCTTTGGAGGTGTCATATTGCCCTGCTTTTTCCAGGCTTCTTGTGTCTCTAGGTTGATATTTACTTACCAGTTGCCTCTACCAACTTTGTAATGTGCCTCTCATGGTAAAAGATGTACAAGGGCTATAGGTTTCTCCCAACAGTGAATAGTTCTGGTGTCTTAGTGGGTATGGCTGGGGACCTCCTGCCTACCCATTCTCTGCCCTGTGAAATCCCTTTTGATTCAGGCATGATTTCAGCAGGGAAAGTGGAACATAGATATTGTATGCTTAACTGTCTTTTCTGTAAGGCCCTCCTTGGTCTATCTGGTCTGTAGTATCTCTGTCATATCCCTGTGTACTTCTCCACTCTCCCTCAAACACTTCAGTTGAATAGCCATTATTTTTAGTTTGTTTTGGCCTTTTTTACCCCTGGAGGGAAGTGGGCCAAGCCCTTATTCTTAGCCATCTTGCTTCCATCACTCTTTGTCTAGCTTCTAAGGTAGAAAATGAGGTCATTGGTTTTGTATCTTTGCCCTCTATCATGAGCGTCTAACCCTGCACATCTCCCTCTATGTACTGCTTTAGCTGCGTCCCACAGATTTTGATGCTTTATTTTCGTTGTCATCAGTTTTAAGTATTTTTAATTTAATGTATGATTTGTCCTCCATCTAGTAATTACATTAGACATTTCTAAGTATTTGGAGATTCTGCTATCTTTCTGTTAATTTGTTTCTGATTTGACTGTTAAGTATATAGCAAAAGTATGTATTTTTATGGTATTAGTCCTCTTACATTTATTGAGAATTGATTTCTTGCCCAGTATATGGTCTCTCTTGTTGAAAAGCCCATATGTACTTGAATATTTATTTTTTGGTTGTTGGATGCAATATATATTCTGTATAAATTAGATGAAAGTGTTCATAATGCAGTTCAGATCATAAATGTGTCTGTTGATGTTTTTTGTCTTGCTGCTCCATTATTTCCTTAGAGAGGTGTTAAAATCTTTACAACTTTGCTTGTGGAGTTGTATATTTCTCCCTTTGGTTCAATTTTTGCTTATATTTTGAAGCTGTTATTATTAGGTATAGATATATAATTACAATTGTCACATTTTCTGATAAAATGATTCTTTTCATCATTATGAAATGTCTCTCCAAATTGCTAGTAGATACATTTTTGTCTTGAAGTCTGCCATATATGATATAAATACAGACATCCTAACCTTCTTCTGCTTATAGCTTGTTAACTTTTCTCACCCTTTTATTTTCCACTTGTGTCTTTATATTTAAAATGTTTCTTGTGACTGGCATATGGTTTTGTTTTTTAAATTCATTTTGTCAGTCTTTTAATTGAAAGTTAGAGTAATTACTTAATTTACATTTACTATAAAAGGTTGGATGTAAGACTGCCATTTTCCTAATTATATCATGCATGCTTATTTTGTCTTTTCATTTTCCCCAGTGGTTATTATAAAAATTATATATACACTTTTTAGAGTTAATATTATAATACCTTCACTATAAAAGAACAGTGATTCCATTTTATCTTTTATGTCATTAAATATTATGTGTATCAGTTCTATACAGTGTAAATAGCATGCATGATAGTACAAATTTTTCTGTATGCGTTTAAAGGAAATATGTAGGAAAAATAAAGCTCTGCTGACTGCGTATTTACATTTTGGTGCTTTCCTTTCTTCCTTAGACTATAAACAGCCTTGTAGCAGAAACTCCCTCAGTAATGTTTTATGGCAGTGATGTTCACTGGGTCGATTTTGTCTTCCAAGGAGCATTTGTATGTTTTTGAAAACATTTCAAGTTGTTGCCACTGAGATATGTGTGTGCATTGAGTCCAGGGGTGCTATGACCATTCTGGTGAAAATGGTTGTGAAAAGAGCAGGGAAATACACTTTTTTAGCTTCTCTTATATCTGTCATATGCTTTATTAGAATTTAACACGTATCGGTGCCTTTTGCCGTTATCTTTGGCCAGCAGCACAAAGGCTTGTTTTGTTTTGTGTTTTGGTTCCAAAAATCAAACTCAGGGCCTTGTGCTTGCCAGGCAGGTGCTGTGCCACTGAACTACATCCCCAGCCCCAAAGGCTATTTTTTATATAAGGACCAGTGAT
>NW_004524753.1:3010691-3012169 GCF_000260255.1 Octodon degus | reverse complement strand
GACCACTTTGGCAGTGCTTACACTCACAGGAGCTTTTATAACAAAAGAAAGTACTATAGATGGGATCAGTAAGTAAACCATCTACAACAGGCAAGGAACTCACACAGTGTTATGTTCAGTATATTCTTAGTGTTAGTGCTAGTGGAGCCTAGAGACCTGTCAGCTTATACACTAAGAGGCTGTTTGTTTTCATAGTATTAGAAATTGATCTGAGGGCCCCCGTCCCACCCCCCTTTTATTGATAAAGAATCTCACTGAGTTTCCCAGCCTACAGCCTCTGAGTGCTGGGATTACAGCTTTGTGCCACCATGCCTACCTTCCAAAAGTTTCATCTAGTAGTTATCAAGATGATGGGTCAGATATACAAGTTGGTAGTAAATGGTTATAAGGGAATAACAGTAACCGAAGGTAACTTTGGCTCTTTATCTTCACCATTCCAACTAGTAAGGTGACTATCTTCTAATGAGCTAAAATCAGTTTACTGACTCTAGAATGTAGATCCAGCTTTTTCAGAAATCTTCAGTTTACACTGGATTATTTGTCCTGTGGATTCCCCAAATTCTAGATTTGGCCAGTTTTATCTTTGTGGTATTTGTTAGCTTGTTTTGCCCCATATATTCTGTAAATAGTCATGTTTTAATGGAAAATTTACTTGGAGATCACAGTCCAGGTGCTAAATATGACTATTGCTTTTACATATTTTTAGAAAGAAAAAGAGTCATGCATCATATGATACTTGAGTAGTATAGGTTTATACTTAGTTTTGGCTGTATACTTGTTTTTCTGAATACATTATTGCTTTATCATATGGTAATATACATAAAATACTGCTATCAACATTGACTTTTTTTGGTAATTCTTTTACTTCTTAGGGTATGTACTGTAGGAATGAATATTCAAAATGCTATCTTGTCCAGTATTTAAAGAATTTTATTTTCTGTCTTTCGTGGACAAGATGTTATCTGATTGCAAAGTAAGGAAAATACACGATTTAGTAGTGTGATTGAAAGTGAACAATCCACAGGTAAGCTATAAAATATGTCTGCAAATTCTTTAACATTTCTACTTCAAAAACTGAAGTATGATTTCATCTACTTGGGAGAGTGAGCAGGAGTTTTAATAGGATATGGCAGAAGATATGACAATAGGAGATTTCAGGCTAGCTTTATAAGGTATCCTAGCTTCCTTTTCATTCTTTCTTGTTTCATTAACCCCAAGGAAAGCCAGATGTCATATTGTGCAGACACTTATGCAGCTCTCTGGTGATCATGGATCCTGCCTTTAGCCATTTTAGGGAGCCATCTTTAAAGCTATCCTCTAACGGTGATCAAGCTTTTAGTTGACTGTGCCCCTAGCCAGAATCCTAGCAGCTTCAGGAGAAACCTTGAGAGAGGACTGTCCATCTATACCTCTTTCAAACCTTTAATTCACAGAAACTGAGATTACAAATATTTGTTATTAATAATTTAAGCTACTAA
>NW_004524753.1:3007718-3009046 GCF_000260255.1 Octodon degus | reverse complement strand
GTTTTCTTTAAGACAGATGTGAGGGCCTGGGGAGATAGCTCATTAGAATAAGTGCTTGCCTGGCAAGCCCAGAGTCCTACATTCAATCCCTGGTAACGAAAAAAAAAAAAAAAAAAAAAAGACAGATGTGAAATACAGGTCACATCTATCTAGCCATGTCAGCTTAACTTCTAGTTTAGAATTAATTTAAATGTTCCCAGAAAAAATTTACCACATATCCAGGTTTTAGGTTATTATATAGGAAAAGTTGGTGGGGGAGGGGGTCAACCAAAAATTGTATGCCTTAAAAGAAAAAAAGTAGGGCCGGGGAGATGGCTCAGTGGAGTAAGTGCTTCCTTGGCAAGCGCAAGGGCATGAGTTCAATCCCCGGTTCCGGGAAAAAAAAAAAAGAAAGAAAGAAAAAGAAAAAAGGTAAGAAAACAATATGTGAGCTATAATCAGATCTGAACTTCCTTGTTAACAGCAGCTATACCACATTTATGAATAATTTGGGAATAAGAATATGGGCTAGATAAATATTATATGATACAGTATTATGAAAGGACAGTTAATCTAAGCTATAATAGTATGGTTGTGTAAAAATATATCCTTAGGTGGTACTTCTATATTTGAAATGAAGTGTCACTGGATTCATACTTTTTCAGATACGGATTTTTGTTTATAATATATATATGTATAAAATATATATGTATATATTATGTTCATATGGAAGAAAAACAAATTTTAGTTGACTATAGATGAAGGTAAATAGGTACTTATTGTATGGTTCTTTTAGCATTTTGATATTTTGAAAAATGTGCTTTGTTTTATAATAGTAAGGATTCAACCCAAGGGCACTCTCCCCCTATTTGTTCCTTTTGAAATTTTGAGACAGAACCCTACTGTTGCTTAGAATGACTTGAAATGGCCAGTCCTCCTGGCTTAGTTCCCTAAGTTGCTAGGACTACAGGCATGTGTCACTGTTTCTAACAGGTATTTGAAAGTTTTTAAGTCAAAATTTGGGGAAAAAATTAGCTATGGAGAAAAAATAATTGAGATGTATTTGTATAATTCATATATCATAAAACTCATGAAGTATATAATTCAATTATTTAGACATTCTTATTTCTTTTTCTGCATTACTACATTTCTTTAAATTTTTTAAAAGAGAAAACATTAGAAATGATACAGAAATACATTAAACAAGGGCCGGCCAATAGCTCAGCAGATTAAAGCACCTGCAAGCAGGCACAGGGGCTGAGTGTTCAATCCCCAGGCCTGGCGTGGTAGCACGTGCCTATAATTCCAGCTCTTTGGAGGCTATAAACAGGTGGATCACTATGAGTCTG
>NW_004524753.1:3001403-3006972 GCF_000260255.1 Octodon degus | reverse complement strand
AGTAGAATAAGCGCTTGCCTGGCAAGTTCAGGGTCCTGAGTTCAATCCCCAGTACCACAAAAAAAAAAGTCCAATTATCTAAGCAATCCTGCATATATACATAGATGTATCTTTCCCCTTCGTTCTTCCTTTCCTGTCCTTCACCTCATCTCAGTATTTCCTTCCCTTTGAACAGATTCTTCCCATTTTCACAGTATCTATTGTACCTTTCAGATTTTATTTACTCTTTCAGATCCTTACACTAATGATACAATATGATGTTTGTATATGTAGGTTTGATTTAATTTACTTATGAGTATGGTTTCGAGTTGCATCTATTTATCCATAGAAGCCTCAAGTTTATCTTTTTTTTTAATACCTGAGTAATACACTTCATTGTATAAGGATACCACTTTTTTTCAAAAAAATTTATTTAGTACCATGTCTACAGGGTCTCACTACATAGATGACATTTGTAGTGATCTTCCTGTTTTCAGCCTCCCAAACACTGGAATTACAGGCACATGCCACCATGCCCCATCTCAGTCACTGTCTCAGTGCGCCCTGGGGGCTGGGCCGGCATCGCACGCTGGAGATCAAACCCCAATACCTGCGTCTGCCTAAGCAGACTGAGCTATCTGGCTGGCCCTATACCACATGTTTTTATCTGCGTCTTAGTTGATGGGCATTTGGGTTGTTTCCAAGATTTAGCTATGACAAATTGTGCTGCTATAGACATGGGTGCACATATATTGTTGTGGTATCATGTTTTAAGCTCTTTGGAAAAATACCCAAGAGGGGAATTGCTGGGTAGAATGGGACCATCAGTCCTCTCGAGGGAACCTTTTTTGAGGAATTTGAACACTGATTACCATCGTGGTTGTAGCAGTCTACACTCCCACCAACGGTGAAGAACTGTTCCTTTTTTCTCTATAGCCAGCACTTATTATTGGTTGACTTGATATTAGCCATTCTTTTTGGGGTTTGGATTCTCAGTGTTGTTTCAGTTTGCATTTCTTGAATGATCAATGATGCTGAACATTTTTTCATATATTTATTTGGCATTTGTATTTCTTCATCTGAAAAGCGTTATATGCATCTCACATGCCCATTTTTGAATTGATTCTTTGAACTTTGGGGGCTGGAATTTTTAAAATTCTTACATGTTATAGACAGAAGCCCTTTGTCTAAGGAGTAATCAGCTATATTTTTTTTTCTAATTCATGGGTTTTCTTTTTGCTCTGTTACTGATTTCTTTTGATGTATAGAAACTTTTCAAAAAGATAAGATCCTAGTTGTTACTTTCAAGTATTTTTCCATGTTGTTAGGCTTTTGTTCATGAAATCTCTGCCTACCCCTGTGTCCTTAAGATTTCTATCTATTGACTACAGGTCAATCTCTGTAATGAATGTAGAAGCAAAAGTCCTCAATAAAATACTAGCAAACAGAATGCAGCAAATCATCAAGATTATACATCATGACCAACTGGGATTCATCCCAGGAATGCAGGGATGGTTTAATATATGCAAATCCATAAATGTGACATATCAAATTAGAAGGATTTTTTTTTCTCCGAATGCCTTCAGGGCAGGTTTGGCTGGCTTGAGTTGTAGGGATCGAACCACAGCAACCTGAGCCTGACTGCTTGGTTGAAGCAGCCACTAAAAGAAATGAGCTAAGGGGCAGGCCCCCTACATATCAAATCAGCAGAGAGATAAATATCACATGATCATCTCAATAGATGCAGAAAAAGCTTTTGACAAAGTACAACACTCATTCATGATTAAAAAACTCTACAGAAAATCGTAACAGATGGTCTTTACCTCAATCTTATAAAAGCCATCTGTGACAAACCAGCCAACGTCATCCTAAATAACAAAAACTGAAAGCCTTCACATTAAAGCAGGAACAAGACAAAGATGTCCACTGTCACCACTCCTTTGCAACATAGTTGTGGAAACATTAGGCAGAGTAATCAGACAAGGCAGTGGCAGTACAAGCAATGTAACAGAAGTGGACCAAAACAGTTGTTTTGTGCAAGCTATCCATTTGGTCTTAGTTTCAATTTCTCAATGTTTTGCTTTCTTTTGCTTTTTTCTTTTGCCCCCCAAAAAGAGAATTTTTAATTAAATGCAAAAGAAAAAAAACTGCAAATTTTATGTTCCACTCCCTCTCCCCTTCTATTCCCTCTCCTCTTCTCCCTCCCTTTTCCCCTCTTCTGTGGATCTTTGCTTTGACCTTTTCTTAGCCCTTGAATAGCTTAAATATTATTGTGTAAGCATAATATATGACTCGAATGCTGTAGTTACTAGTAAGTTTAGAATAAAAGAACCTGTGATTGCGAGGCTCATTGACCGTCAAGTGAAATCTAGAGTGCTCATCAAGGTAAAGTTGACAAAATTGATGTAATCTTTTAATTTATTATTATACAGTAGTTATCAGTGGATAAGATATAGACATATTCAGCCTGTGTTGCTAGCATAACTCACAAAGTACACACAGCAAAGCTGTAACCCAGTAATCATTTAGATAATGCCAAGCATGAGAACTTTACAGCTGGTTGCCAGATGTGCAGAGGAATTTTCTAAGAAAAAAACTAGGATGAATTGTCTGTTGATTTGCTGCCCAACATTTTTCTCACTAAACTTGCTCCTGCAAAAGGTATCACCATTGTCTTCATATCAGTCACTTTTGACCCTAGTAGGGTGTCACTATTTTCAGTAACTATACTGGAAACAACTCTGTCAATTCCCTTCTTTGTTTCATGTTCTACATCTTGAGTGGAAATAACACAATAGCTTCATGTGCAGTACAGTACAAAAGGCCAGAAATTGTAAAACTGCAATAGAAAGATGTTAAGGTTATTTAGAAAGGTACTAGGTTTTTCTTTTTTATTTGAAAGTGTGAGTAACCCACTCCACTGTCTTTCCTGCCTTTTGATAATGGAGATGCATATTGTAAGTCACAGCAATAAGAGCTGATTTTTTACTAGGAAGGTGGAATAAGCAGAATTTCAGGCACCAGCTAGGAATTGTGGGGGAAAAAAGTACTCCACAAATTAGAAAATGTTCGATTCTTTTTTTGTTTGTTTTTTGACAGAACCAGGGATTGATCTCAGACCCTTGCGCTTGCCAGGGAAGCACTTATGCTACTGAGCCATCTCCCCAGCCCCTGTTCCATTCTTTTTAACTATCAAGAGGGAAATACCAGGTGGATTTATCCAGTCAGCTTGGGAACTTTTCCCTCCATTTTAGAAAAAAAATTCACAATTATTTTCATAATTTCCAGAAAAGGCGGAGGTACCTGTTTTGATGAGGCCTTGAGCCCTGCAATTAAGATAGGCGCCTCAATGCTTAGGCCAAGTTCTCGATCAAGTTCTGAGCCTGAACCCAGGACCTATAGCTATCCATCATGTCATAAGTTTTAATTGCTTGCTCTACTCCTCTGGACCCATCCTGGCCTAGTGCCATCCATTCCCACCTGTGGAGTTGATATTGTGGATAGTAGAATTTCAGACAGTTCCTAGATTCTTCTTTGTGCAGAAAAAAAAAGAAAAGAAAAGAAAAGAAAAAAGAATTGAACAGTACACACAATGGTACAGAAGAAGCAGGTACATTTAATAAAGTTTACAGGGGAAGGTATGCTCAGAGCCAGCAGACTCATGCCAAAGGAAAGGAAAAAGTGATAAATGGAGAAGAAGAATGGGGCCAGTGCCAAATGGGCTTAAGGATTTAAAATATGTGCTGGGTTTACTGCCTCTCCCCTTGGGTCTTTTAGAGCATAATTGACAGAGTGATTGATAAGAGTGCTGAGTTGGGGTGGGAATGGGGTGTTGCTTAGGTTCTGGTGAGTGGAGTGTTGTAGAGCCTATTTATATTAGAGCCAGAGGCGGGTCCCACCTGTTATACAAAACACATGGGGACAGTGAGACCCCTCACTGTATGTCTAGATTTTCCTCTACTGCCAAAGACTCGCAGAAACTCTTGGAAGTGAAGCCACAGCCAGGCCTTGCAGTACTCTGCTGCTTGAATGGGGACAGGAGACTTTGAGGTCCTGTGATAGCACTGCTCTCCCTAAACCTACAGGATTCCAGAGACCAAGAGAAATGAGGGGTGCTCTTGACAGCCAGATAAAGTGCATCTACTGCCAATTTCTGTGAGACCAGGATCCTGAGGTTCTCAGCACATTCTGTCTCACATCTGAGTACTTTTAAGAGTCTAGTACACCTGGAGGGCTCCAGCCTTCTAGTATGTTTTCCTTTCCATGTACTCTCACAGAGAAGAACCAGCCACAGTTCAGAGACAGAGAGTGCGCTTTTCCAGGTGAAATGAATCTGGTGAAGAGTCCAGAGACTCTGCAAAGATGATCGCAGATAGTACAGGGCTGAAAATAATAGCTGTGCCCTGGGGATGGTCTTCATGTGGCTTACAAGTGACACCAGGCATCTCCTGAGATGTTTTCTACTTCCCTCTTGCCCAGTCCCTGTTAAGCAATGGACTAAGTGTGTGTTTCGTTGCCTTTTTCTCTCCTGTCAACATTGAAGCCCCTAGACTTTCCAGACTAGGTCAGTCTTTCTTGACAACAGTGGTGATACAGTTAGCAGTGCCTGAGGGCTCCATTCGTTGTGTTTCCTGGGATAAAGAGCAATTGTAGGTGTTTGTGGTGACTCTGGATTCATTTCCCTGGCCTTTGTGACAGCCAAATTCCTCTCGCTGCACACAACACATGGTTCCTCCACTGTAGACTGAGGCAGATTCACATGTTCCTAAAAATTGGTCCTCAGTTCAACTCCTCACTGCAGGTCCTCTCCCTCTGACTACGTGGTACTTTGGCGAGGGAGGACATTTCTGATGTAAACAACATTCTTGTAGATCCCAAGAGGTTCATTTCTGTCTCATTATTCAGAATGTATTTCATCTTTCTCTAAAGATTGTCAAATTCTTCACAGTTCTAGCATTGTTGAAAACTCCAAGTCCAAAATCTCCTTTGAGACTCAAGACAAACCGTTAGCTCTGAGCCCCTCACAGCAGCCAGGAAACAAAGACCTAAAGATGTTTTTATCATTGAGATTTCAGTATTCTGATGGTATGTCCTTTCTTTATCCTGTTTAGGATCTGTTGAATATTTTAGATGTGTCAATTCATGCCTGCGTCAAATTTGAGATTTTCAGCCATTTTTCCTCTCTATATCCCTTCCTTCCTTCCTTCCTTTCTTCCCTCCCTTCCTTCCTTCCTTCTTTCCTTCCTTCCTTCCTTCCTTCTTCCCTCCCTTCCTCCCTCCCTCCCTCCCTCCATTCTTGCTTGTTTTTTCTTTCCTGTTTTCTAACATTAGATTTTATTGGTACATTTTAGATATGCATAATGATCACATTCATCATACAGAATTTGTAAATGTACATAATGTAACTTGTTTTTTTCCTCATTCCCCTATCCACCCTTGAACCCTTCCTTCCCTCCCCATTAACAAACATTTGTTTCCATGTTTTACTTATTATTGCTTTTTTTTAGTTTTCTTTCTTTTCTGTACTCCTCCCCTCTTTCTGTATCCCTCCCCATTTGAACATTTTCCTCCTATTTCAAAATATGTTTTG
>NW_004524753.1:2999168-3001288 GCF_000260255.1 Octodon degus | reverse complement strand
ATTGGACTCGTAGTGATCCGCCTGTTTACAGCCTCCCAAGAACTGGGATTACAGGCACATGCCACCATGCCCAGTCTCAATTTCCCTGTCTGCAAGCCACGGGGGTGGGGCCTGCATGGCAGGCCCAGGCAGGCCCGGGGATTGAATCCTGGGCCCCTGTGCCTGCTTGCAGGCGCTTTAATCTGTTGAGCTATTTGGTCAGCCCTTACACTTTTAATTTCTCATACCAGAGGAACCATTCAATATTCATATATGTATATAGAATTTATTTCACTTAAGAATATGGACTCAGGGTACATCCATTTAGCTAGAAATGTCTCAAGTGTTTCTTTCTGTATATCTGAGTAGTACTCCAATGTATAGAAACACCACATCTTTATCCAGTCACGAGTTAATGGGCACTTGAGTTGTTTCCAAGACTTGGCTATTACAAAACTGTGCTGCTATAAGCATGGGTTGCATATGCCACTGTGATATGATGCTTCTAATTCTTTCGGGAGGACATGCAGGAGAGGAATGGCTGGGTCAAATGGAAGCTCTGGTCTTAGGTGTGTTTTGTTTTTGTTTTGTTTGTAATACCAGGGATCCAACGTTGCTGCTGAGCTATCTTCCTGGCCCCAGGCTCTTCGTTTTTTGAGAAATCTCCTCACTGATTTCCACAGTGGGATTTCAAAATTCTGACTGTTATGTCCTTCTGTGTTTGTCCTATTTAGGAATCATTAAACATCTTATACATGGAAATTCACACTTTATGTCAAATCTGAGATTTCCAGCCATTCTTTCCTCTCTACATCCCTTCTTCCCTCCCTCCTTTCTCTTTTTTCTTTTCCTTTTGTCTCCCTGTCCTTCCTTATTTTCCCTGCTAGGTTTCAGACTCAGAGCTTCGTATGTGTTAGGCAAACATTGTACTGAGCTGCATCCCTAGCCCAGCCATTATTTCTCTGAATATTTTTCTGCTCCTTTTGCTATCTATTCTGAAGCCTCCATTCTGTATATGTACCTCACATCTTTCTGATTCTCTGTACATGTATCTCTCTGCTGTTCTGATGGCATACTATTTACTAATCTCTCCAAATTCCCTGATTATTCTAAAATTCAAACCTGCTATTGAGGCCCTGTTGTGAGTTTTCATTTTGGCTATTGTCATTTTCAACTGGAATATTTCCATTTGGTTCTTTTTTTGTAATTTCTGTCTCCTTATTTCTTTTCTTTATTTGATGAATCATTGTTACTGTTCCTGTCTTTACACATGGTTTCTCTAATTCTTTTTAAATAGTATTTATTGTTAATACAGAATAATGAAGTATGTTTTGGTATCTTGGTACACACACACATTATCTATTTTGATTATTTTCATCCATTACCACAGTCTTCCTTTTCTCTTCCAAACCTCTTTCCCATCTCTAAAATCTACTTTCTATTTTCATGTCATCTCTTCATTTTATTTATTTTAGGTTCCTCATATAAAAGAAAACAACTTTCTGAAACTGGCTTATTTCACTTAACTTGATGATTTCCAGTTTCACCTATTTTCCTGCAAATGGCATGACTGTTTTTCATTGTGGCAGAATAATACTCCATAGTGTACATATACCACGTGTTCTTTATCCACTGATTTGTTGGTAAGACATCTGGGTTCTTTCCACAATTTAGCTGTTGTGAATTGTGCCAGTATAAACATGGATATGGGGGCCCGGGGAGATAGCTCAGTAGAAATAAACATGGATGTGCACCTATTACTATAGAATGCTATTTTTAAAAATCTTACTCCCAATTTAATTGCTTTGTAATTAGAGTTAATTGCAGAGTAGAGGTTTGGTTAACATAATAAAATATAGCATAATAAAATATTCCTTTCAAAAAACAGTGATTAGGGGCCGGGGAGATGGCTCAGTAGAATAAGCGCTTCCCTGACAAGTGCAAGGGTGTGAGTTCGATCCCCAGTTCCACAAAAAAAAAAAAAGAGAGAGAGAGAGAGAGCGCAGGCCCTGAGAGTGAGTGAGACGACCCAGGCCGCGGGATCCTGAACAGAGCAGAGCGCAGGCCCGGCGAGTGAGTGAGACCACCCAGGCCACGGGATCCTGAACAGACCCAGAGCGCAGGCCGGCGAGTGAGTGAGA
>NW_004524753.1:2963731-2991027 GCF_000260255.1 Octodon degus | reverse complement strand
TGGAATACACCAGAGTCTAGGTGGATGTGGAATGAAATGGAAGTCTTATTTTGAGTATTTTGCAGAATCACCATACTGATCTGCATTGTACTGGTTTACATTCCCACTAGCAGTGTAGAAACACCCCTCCCCCACTGCCACCACCACCACCAATGTTCACCAGTATTCATTGTTTCTTGTATTCTTGAGATAGCCCTTCTGCCTGGAATCTCAGCATACATTGGATTTGAACTTTCCTAGAGGCTAAAGACATTGAACATTTTCTTCAATACTCTTGGCCATTTGCATTTCTTTTGAGATGTCTTTTTGATTCATTTGTCAATTTATTGATTGGGTTACTTGCTTTTTGAGGTTAACATTTTAGCTCTTTGCATAGTCTAGATACAAATTCTATATCAGAAGACTAACTAGCAAAGATTTTTTCTCCTGCTCTAATGGTGGTTTTCTTTGCTGTTCAGAAGCTTTTTTTTTTTTTAACCAGTAATCAATCTCAGGACCTTGTGCCTGACAGGCAAGTGCTGTACCACTGAGCTCTATCTGCAGCCTCATTTATTGATTCTTAATATCATTTTCTTTGCTCTCGGACCCTATTCAGGAAACCTTTGCCTGTTCTGTGGCTGCAGGATTACCGCAATGGGTTCTGCCAGCAGCTTCATAATCTCAGGTCTTATGTCTAGGTCTTTGGTTTGATTTTAGGGCATGGTGAGAGATAGGATATAGTTTTAATATTCTACATGTGGATATTGAGTTTTTCCAGCACTATTCGTTAAAAAGGCCGTCTTTTCTATAGTATATGTTTTGGGCCCTTTTGTCAAAAATGAAGTGGTTCTACGTCCCTGGGTTTGTTTCTTTGTCTTCCATTCTGCTGAATTTTTATGGTTTAGACCTAGGTTGTCCACTCAGTTTTCATCCTTAGAGGTAGGGCTTTTGGAAACTGGTTGGATCATACTCTGATGTATTCCAGAAGGAATTAAAAATAGCATTCTAAAGTTATACATCATATCCATGTTTATACTGGCACAGTTCACAGTAGCTAAGTCATAGAAAGAACCCAGATGTCTACCAACAGATCAGTGGATAATGCTAATGTGGTATATGTACACTGTGGAGTATTATTTAGCCATAATGAAAAACAAATCATGCCATTTTCAGGAAAACAGGTGAAACTGGAAATCATCATGCTAAGTGAAATAAGCCATGGGTGCTGTACTTACCAGTGAACTCATTCACTAATGAATTTAGTAGCTGAGTCACTGTTAGGTAGATGGGGGTCTGGTTGGAAGAGCTGATTCCCAGGGTGAGTAGCTCTCCATCCTCAACTTTTCCCTCCTCTCTGCTTCCTGGCCACATGATGTGAGGGGCTCTTCTCTGCCCAGGCTGTTCCATTATGTCCATTCTGCATTGGAGCCAGCTGACCGAGGACTGGAAATGTGAGCCAAAATAAATTTCTTGTGAGTTGGGCATTTGTCCCAATGCTAAAGAAATTGAGACATGTCTTTAAAAACCTGTTTTTATGCCAGCACTGCATTGTTTTTGTTACCATGGCATTGCTGTGTAATTTGAAATCAGGTATTACTTGTAGTGTTGCTCTCTTTTGCTGAAGACTTTCGCTATTTAGGGTCTTTTATGCATCTATGTAAATTTTACAATTGTGAAATAATGTTGCTACTATTTTTAATAGGGAGTGCATTGAAGCTGTACTGTTTGGTAATCGGCCATTTAACATTAGTTCTTTTGATCCATGAGAAAGGAAATTCTTTTTCTGTCTTTAATTCCATTTTTCAGCATTCTATAATTTTCATTAGAGAACACTTGCACCTTGATTAAACTGATTCCTAGGTATCTGTTTTCTTTGGAAGCTATTGTGAATATAATTTCTCAGCAGATTGATAATTGGTGAATAGAAAAAATATGGAAAGTAAAGCTACTGATTTAATTTTCTTTGTGTCTTGTAATTTTGCCCTTTTTCTCTTTAATTTGTGTCTTCTCTTTTGATAAATTTGACTAAAGGTTTATCAGTCTTGTTTACAAAGCACACATATTTTTTTTTTTTTCCGGAACCGGGGATTGAACTCAGGCCCTTGCGCTTGCCAGGCAAGTGCTTATTCTACTGAGCCATCTCCCCGGCCCTAGAACAAATATTTTGATTCACTAATCCTTTGTGTTCTTTTGCTTTGATCTGTATTATTTCTATCTACTAGTTTTAAGTTCAAGTTACTCTTTATCTAGGACCTAGAGATTCATAATAAGGTTATTTATTTGGGATCATTCCATTTTTCTAGTGTAGGTATTTATGGCTATAAACTTTACTCTTAGAACTGCTTTCTAAGAAACATGTCCCACATACTGATATGCTGCAGTTTCGTTATACTTTTATTCTAGGAATTTTAAAATATTCCCATTGATTTTTTTCGGTAACACATTGATTGTTCAAAAACAATTTTTATTATTATATAGAACTTTTGTGAGCAGTAATTTTTTATTAGTTCATGTTTGCCATACGTAATGATCACATTCATTTTGGGAGATTTGTACATTTATGTAACACAGTTTAAATCTATGCTTTTGTCCCCTTCCTCTGCCTTCTCTCCAGCTCTTCTTCTGCCTCCCCATTTGCAACAGTGCTGTTCCATTTTTTTTGCTTGAATTTACTTTCTTTAAAGTCCCTTTCCCTTTTTTTTTTGCTGTCCCTCTCCCATCTCTTACTCCTCTTCCCATTTGTAAAAGTTCTTCTACTTTCTAATGTCTGTTTTACTCCTTACTTACAGTGTAGGTTTCTCACACAAGAGAAGCAGTGAGATATTTAAGCTTGTGTGTCTGAGTTATTTCACTTAAGATTATGGTCTCAGGCTGCATCCTTTTAAAATATCTCACATATATCTTTGTCTATGGCAGAGAAATAGTACTCCGTTGTGTATTAAAAAAAGATTTTTCTTATTCATTTGTCTGTTGATACACATACGGACTTTTTCCAAGATTCAGCTCTTACACATTGTGCTGCTAAAACATGGGTATACGTGTATTGCTGGTTCTGATGACTTGAACTCTTTCCAGAATACATCTGGAAGGGGAATAGCTAGGTCAGATGGAGCCTCTAGGTTTATTTTTGGAGTATCTCCACACTGATTTCCATAACACTTGTATGAATTTGAACTCCCACCAACAATGGAGGAAAGTTCTTTTTTCCACAGTCTTGGTTGACTTCTTGATGATAGTCATTCTTTCTGGAGTGAGATGGAATCTCAATGTTGTTTTCATTTTTTATTTCTTGAATGGTCATCAGTGTTGAGCATTTCTTTTTCATGTATTTATTTGCATTTGGACTTTTTCATTTAAGAAGTCTGTTCATTTCAGATGCCCACTTTTGGATTAGGTCTTTAAGCTGGTGCAGTCTAATTTACTTTTGAGTTCTTTATATTTTCTGTGTATTAGTCCTCTGAGATAAAGCTGACAAAGTTTTTCCATTCTGTAGACTTTGTTTCTTCACTCTTGGTGGTTTTCTTGGCTTGTGCAGAAGCTTTTTCTTTTGATTTAATCCCTTTTGTTGATTCTTGGTATTAGTTCTTGTGTAGCTGGGGTTTTGTTCATAAAGTCTTTGTCTACATGTATGCCTTCAGGAGTTTTACCTCTAGCAAATTGTTTCTGCTTCAACATTTAGATCTTTACTCAATTTTGATGTTAGTGTGTGTAGAGATATGAGTCCAGGTTCAGGCTTCGACATCTGAGTAGCCAGTTTTCCCAGCACCCTTTGTTAAAGAGTCTATCTTTCCTTCAGCAAATGTTAGGCCCATTTATCAAAAATAAGGTAAATGAGTATGCATGTCTGGAGTTGTTCCTGCATCCTTTATTCTGTTCCACTAATCTGGAGGTCTGTTTTTCGTTTTTGTTTGTTTTGTCACATTGCCTCTATTATTATAGCTTTGTAGTATAGTTTGAAGTCCAGGATTGTGATGCCTTCTGCCTAGTCTTTGTTGCCCAGCGTTGCTTTTGCTAGTCTAGGTCTTTTCTGGTTGTATATTAATTTTAGGCCTAGTTCTGTGAGGAATGATATTGATATTTGATGGGGATTGCATTAAATTGTATTAACAGTTTTAGAAGAATGGCTATTTTCACTATGTTGTTTCTGCATATCTAAGAACCAGGAATATCTTTGCATTTTCTAATGTCCTCTTTGATCCTCTTTTTCAAAGTACTCTAGTTTTCTTTGTAGAGGTCTTTCACTTCCTATTTAGAGTAATTGCTAATTAATTGTTAGATTGATAGCATCATTTTCCTGGATGCTGTTGTGAAAAATGCTTTCTGGTTTGGGAGCCAGGGTGATGCTTGCTTCCAGGAATGACTTTGGGGGTACTGCTTCCCTCTTGATTTCATTAAAGAGTTTGAGGAGGGTTGATTTGTATTAGATCTTTTCTAAAATTTTTGTAGTATTCAGCATTAAATTCATTGGGACCTGTGCTTGATTTGGCAGCACATACACTACAATTCATTGGGGGCCTGAGCTTTTCCTTAGTATTTCTTTTTTTAATTTTTATTATTTCAATTTCATGGCCTGATACTGGATTATTTAGGATTTTTATATCTTCTTGGTGAGTTTTAATAGTTCTTATGTATCTGAGAATCTATCCATTTCTTTGAATTTTCCTTTTTATTAGAGTACAAGTTCTCAAAGCAGTTACCTATGATCTTCTGGGCTTCTGCAGACTCTGTTGTGTTTTTCCCTTTTTTATTTCTAATTGTAAGGGCCTGAGAGATACCTCAGCGGACTAAGCACCTGCTTAGGCAAGCAGAGGGACTGGAGCCTAGCACCACGCTGGCCTACCCGTGGGCACACTGAACTGGCCACCAAGACAGGATGGTAGTGGTGCACACCTGTCATCCCAGCACTGGGGAGGCTGAAAACAGGAGGATCACTAGAAGTCTGAGCTGCATAGTGAGACCCTATGCCAAATACATAAAAGGAAAAAAAAGATTAGATATTTCTAATTGTATGACTTGTAAGCTTTATCTTTCCTTATTTTGATATGGTTGTATGAGAGTTTGTCTACTTTGTTTAATCTTTTTTTTTTTTTTTTTGGTGGAACCAGGGATTGAACTCAGGCCCTTGTGCTTGCCAGGGAAGCACTTGTTCCACTGAGCCATCTCCCCAGCCCCTTGTCTTGAGTCTGGGCATGATGGTACATGCCTGTAATCCCAGAGCTGAGAAGGCTGAAAACAGGAGGATCACTATGGGTCTGAGCTGCATAGTGAGACCCTGTACCAAATACATTAAAAAATGGAAAGAAAACCCTTCATTTTGTTTGTTTGTTTGGTACCAGGGATTGAACTAAGGATCTTATACTTGCCAGGCAGGCATTTATGCTGCTGAGCTCTATATCCCCAGCCCCAGTTCATTGATTCTTTGCATTGTTTTTTTAATCTCAGTTACATTAATTTTTGCTCTAATCTTCATAATATACTTCATAATACTTTTGGGTTTGGATTGTTCCTGTTTTTCTAGAACTATGAAGTGTATCATTAGGTTATTTATTTTGAGCTTGCTCTATTTCTGATATGGGAATTCACTAGTATTAACTTTCCTCTTAGGACTGTTTTCATTGTGTCCCATAGGATCCAGTATTTTGTACTTGGCATTGTCTTTTGGTTGAAGGAACTATCTAATTTCTTCTTTAATTTTTATCTGTAGCCCATTGATTATTTAAGAGGGTGTTATTTAATGTCCCGGTATTTGCGTTATTTCTGAAGTGTCTTTTGCCATTGATTTCTCCCCCCCCCCTTTTTTTGTGGAATCGGGGATTGAACTCAGGCCCTTGCACTTGCCAGGGAAGCGCTTATTTTACTGAGCCATCTCCTGCCATTGATTTCTGTTCTCAGAAAAATCTGACTTTTCTTTAATTGGGAGCATTTAGAGGTATTTTGCATCTGTATTTTCTCATTTTTTTAAATGTATTTAATACAAAGTCTGACTACACAGATCGGACTCATGATCTTCCTGTTTTCCAGCCACCCTAATGCTGGGATTATAGGCATGTCCACCATGCCCAGTCTCAATTGCTGTCTGAGCACTGGCACAGCATAGCATGCTGGGGATTGAACCCTGGTCTCTGCGTCTGCCTAAGCAGGTGCTTTAATCCACTGAGCTGTCTGGCTGGTCCTCATTTTCTATTTTGTTTGTTTTCTGTGCTTAGGTTTATGGATTGCTTATGGTGGATGGCCGTATTGCTAGTTTAAAGATATTTTTCGGTAATTTCTGCTTTTCAGAAATGTCCTGTAGGTTTAGCTAGCCACTGGCCTTTGGGTCTATCCCAGGATCCATCCACCTGTGTTTATTAGGAATGGAAGGATGTAGCTTATGTGGCCAAGTACCCAGCTCTTTGGTGATAGCCTGTTGATCATTGTTTATGACTCACAGCACATATGGAGAAAAACAATTGATAGCAGCAACTATGTCACTTTACCTAAAGTAATAAAATAAGCAATAACAGTATTACTAAATATAAATAACTGTGATTACAAATGTTATTCCACTTTTAACCATAAAAACAACATCTATAGTTATAGTGCAAACTCTATGATAAACCAGGTATTAATATACAGTAAATATATATTCAATAGAGCAATTTTACCTCCATTAACAACAGAACAGGGCCAGACATATGGCTCTATGGTACAAGCTCCTGCCTTGCAAGCACAAGGTCCCAAGTTCAAACCCAGGGACCAAGAAAAACAAACAAACAACAACAAAAAACAAAACACAGTAGCATAGTGTTCTACTATAGTGAGATACACTATTGAGTTCCCTTGTCAAACTCAGTTTGTTCTAAATTTGTGTCTAAACACTGAAAAATTTGATAACTGAACACACTTTTCTCATAAGAAATAGTGGAAAACCAAATGATTAGTTGTGAGGCTCAAAATTTACACTTAAAAATTCATTTCTCCAGGAATTTAACAAATTTTGCAAAGATTTCTTTAACTATTGTGGTTCTCTCAATTTTCTTCTTACATTCACTCCTGGTATCACTTTCTTTAGAGCCAGGGTCACAATATTTTATGTAAGTAAAATGGAAAAAAAAAAAAAAAAGGCGTGGTCATGAGTGTTTTCACACACTATCACAAGCACTACATGATGTTTAGGTGAGAGTGACACTTAGACTAAAGCATCAGTCCTTTGTGTCCAAGACATAATGTGTGACTCACTCTTGCTCAGACATGTTTATTCAGGTCAGATCTTTGTTTGATGATTAAGCAAAGTTTTAAACACTGAGCAGATTTCTCTCGAACTTTGCCATTCAGGTAGTGGAAAGTTCAAATTTAGCAGCTGAGTATCACTGTAGTTAAGTATCTACAGATTCATAAGGGTTAATGATTATTTTAGTAAGGCTACTGGTACAAGAATAGGAGCATAAAAATATAATTTGAAAAATTAAGCAATAGAAGATGGTAAAGAAGATAATAAAATTAAAATAAAAGATCCTTTTAAGTAGCAAAAAAAAATTATCAGTATTAGTATTAAAATTCTTAGGTCACAATAATAAAAATAAATTGATATGTTAATAGGATAAATAAAATAATGTTAGAATATTATAATGGGATAAAGAATAGAAATTAAACTAGAGGAGAAAATAGAAAAAATACTGAAGAAACAAATTGAAACCATGATAGCAAAAAAAGAGAGAAAATAGGAGACCCTAATCAGTCTAGTAATAAGTAGTATTAAAAAAGAAGGAACAAGAGAATGAGTGATAAAACCCCAAACTGCAGCCAAAAAACCCATAAAAGAAATATCAATAGAGAAAAAAATAGGTTAAAATAAAGGAGGAAAGGTTTTTCTTACATATTTCCAGAAGTGCTTATTAAGTTACATTCCTTTCTGCCTCTGGGAACCTGATGTATACTACTGAGTTCATGGGATCAGCTTAAAACACAAAGTAGAGCTTTTTGCCAGTTAGGGCACTGAGTAGCAAACTAAGGAGGAGATTCTGACAGGCCCAAGGAAGACACTGAGCACCAAGCGAAGTCTCTCACAGGTCCAGGTCACCGGGCAAATCAGGCAGACCTTTAACCAACTCTGAGAGCCAGGCATAGCTCCACTGGGCATGGGGGTTCCAGCAGGCCTGGGGCACCATGCAGAGACCCACATCGGACTGGGACATTTAGGGCAATGAGATGTGAATCCAAAGGGTTTGGTGGCCCTGTACCTACAGCAGTTCCCACCAGGGGTTACCAGGGGTTGCAGCCCTCTGCTCATGATTTCCTCAGACATTTCATATTCCTGACCTCCCCCAACTTCTTGGGGGTCTCATTGAACTTTCAGCTTTACTGTCACAGCCTCATGTACCACACCTCTCAGGTGTACACTGCCTGACTACCAGCCTTCTGAAATCTGTGAATGCCTCTCTGACACCTCAACTCTTGGATTCTTCAGGCCTGTAAAACCAGTGTCACAGGGGCTGGGGAGATGGCTCAGTGAAATAAGCGCTTCCCTGGCAAGTGCAAGGGTCTGAGTTCAATCCCCGGTTCTGGAAAAAAAAAAAAAAAAATCTTACCTTTCCTTTCTCATCCACATGGCTGACACTGACAAAGGTTCTACAATCTGAGGTACAGGATCTCAGGATAAATCCTGAGGGGATTTCACTGACCTTCTCAGACCCAAAAGCTAAAACTCTTATTGCATAGGTCCTGCTTTACCTTGGTCTTAACCATCCAGTAGAAGAGTATGAAGATGAAGTATAGGAAGTAAAGCCATGCTGTTATGTTGAGCTGTGGGGGACTCAGGTCAATAATTTCTGGCATTGCCAGTTAAACAGAAGACCCAATGCTATTACAGGCTACTGGACTCTTTTAGAATATTTTGCTGAGTTTACACACCTATAATATTCAAATAATGGAACTTAACAAAAAAAAAAGGGTATACAGATGAATGTCCATTTTGTATCTGTATTTTCAAAGTGGTTAAGATAGATATATAGTTACATTCTCTTAATGAATAGAATGATTTGTTCTAATGGTGTTTGTAAATAGGATCTCAAGTCTGCATCTTGTACAGCAATTAACCACTAAGAAGAATGTGTGCAGTGTGTTAATTATTGAAACTGTCCTAGCGATTTGATTTGAAACTGTCTCATTGCTATTTGTTTATCAATAAAATTATGAAAAAAAATAAAAATAAAAAAAATAAAACCAGTGTCACGGGGATGATGCCAAGGTCAGCTGCCAATTGAGCAGTAACCAAACCCTTTTTTACATCATGGCTGCAAGAATCTCTGACTGCCTGGATGGGTGAGCATTGTGAATGAAATTCCAAGAAGCCAGTTTTCTAGAAGACCTCTGTCAAACAGTGTGCAATATGGCTCACTTCTGTAAGCAGAATCTTTGATTTTTCTGCTCTAAAGTGTGAAGAGTGGGGTCTTTCAGATTTCTTTCATGCCCTCAAGCCATTTTCCCTTTTTAGTGCTGATATTATTAGCAACCAAGCTCTCTTTCACTCTTAACATTGCAGCCCCAACTTTATTGGAGCTTCCTTTTTTGGCCAAACGCAAAACTTTTAAAATTACTCAATTATGCTCTTTGCTCATGATTTTTTGCATAAACATAGCTCAAAGCCTCCAACAGTATCCATGCCTTAGCCTGAATGTTGGGCTGCCTTGAAATTCCCTCCACCAGATTATTTGTTCTTCCACCTTTAATCCTAGTCCCCAGCAAAGTTGCAGGACATGACCAAAATGTAGACAGACTTTTTGTCTGAGTGTACACACATATGCCCTGGAGTAAAACTGCCAATGGAGTCATCAGCTGAAACCTTCTGAGCCTTGTCTTTATAGTCTGCATTTCTATCAGTATTCTGGACTCCCGAGCTGAACCAGAATCTCCCATTCTGGGCAGCTAATTGCATTCTAAGGCTACTTCTGCGGCTGGCATCTCCAAATTGTTCTCCGCTCCCTCTATGAACCAGTTTGGATATGATTAGATTACAGAGGCATTGAATACATTAATGGAGTAATCTGTTGATCCATTCTTAGCTAAGTGTTGTTTAAGATGTGAGTCATTTGGGACATGCCTTTGGAGAACATACCAGAGAGAGACTTTTCCTTAATCTCTTCTTCCTGGCTGCCATGGGTCAAGCCACTTTCCTCTGCGAGACCCTTCTGCCCTGCCTTTTTTATCTTGGGCCAGCTGACATGGATTGAAGCCAGATGGATAAACCTGTCCTTGAAGTCGTGTGTCCCAGGTTTTGTTTTGTTTTTTCCTGCTGATGGGAAAGTTGAGTAATGCACCACACAACTATCAGACAATTCCTCTAGAATTGTGCTCTCTCCCTCTCTCCCTCCTTCCTCTGGTTTCTAAAAACATGCTGTGTCCTTTTCAGAAAAGTGTCCATCATGTTTACTTCGCTGCCCTAGCATTTGCTTTATGATGATACGTGCATTCTTTAGGACCGTGGAAAGTTTCCTTTTTGCCTCCTCTTGTGCCATCTCTGACAGCCTTTAACATATTTCTGCCTAATATCTGTTCATGGTAGTCTAGGCTTTTTTCAAATTCTTTAAGTCTGTATTTATTATTTAATTCAAAAAAAACATTTCCACATCTTAGATACCTGTTAAAACAGCACCTCACTTCCTAGTACAAAAATTTCTATTGGTTTCTTATGACTACTGTAAGTTATTACCACAGATTAAGTGACTGAAAGCAACAAAACTTTGTTTCTGGAGGGGAGAAGTCCAAAATAAGTATCACTAGACTACTATCAAGGGGTTAGTAGGGGTTTGCTTTCTCCAGAGGCCATAGGGGAGAATTTGTTTTATGCCTCGTTCAGCTTCTGGTGATGGCTGACATTTCTTCATTCCTTGACTTGAGGCTACATCATTCCATAGTCTTCCTTAGTCTTCATATCGCCTTTTCCATTGTGTGTGCTTGTGAAATCGCTGTGTCTCTTGTATAAGGACACTTGTGATGATATTTAGGGCTCAGTCATATAATTGAAGATAATCTCCTCATCCCAAATCCTTAATGTAATCATATTTGCAAAGATGATGTTTCCAAATAAAGTAACACATACAGGCTCTCCAAATGAGGATGTGAATATCATTGAGGGAGCAGTTTTAAGCCTACCCTCATAAGAATGTGAGAGATTTTTACTTTCCACTTAATACTTTCCTGCAATTTTAACTTTCTGTAACATGCAAACATTAATATTTGTGTGTTAAAGGAACCTATGTGTGCCTCACATATACAACCACACAGCCCAGAATACAGACATGGTTAAAGAGTAATCAAAGAGTT
This sequence comes from Octodon degus, assembly GCF_000260255.1. NCBI lineage: Eukaryota > Metazoa > Chordata > Mammalia > Rodentia > Octodontidae > Octodon > Octodon degus. The sequence goes on along the minus strand of NW_004524753.1, from coordinate 2,979,747 downwards.
GTGTTATACCTGAAATCATATGCTTATAAACTCAAAAGGTAAATTGGTAACTTCTTTAAAAGGCTGACATTTATGATGATTATGAGGCCAGGAGATAGAGGAGACATGGGTAGATTAGGGTAAAAAGTGTAAGTAAACTAACTGAAAAAGTAAGTGAACTAAATAAATTAAACTCAGTGTCAGAACCTAAATGGCCTAAAGGTAAGTCTTGGGAAATCAGAGCACCAAGAACAAAGGACAAATCCCTGAGTAAATCTTTTTTAAAAAGCCCTGGAAGGCTGGAATGCAAAGAACAGAGAAATAGTACAGCCTGCTTTTCAGACAGCAAAAGCCTGGCAGTAGCAGATAGCTGCAGCTGCTTACCTGCTTGCTTACCTACACATTTTGCTACATTGTTCTCATGGCAAAGACTGCATAAAAAGTCTCTGGACTTAAAAATCTGTGGCATTCATCTTTTGGAACCCCTCCAGACAGCTTTCCTTTTTGTTCAAAAACACATCCAGCTGTTCCTACAGCTTGCTGTGTCCTGTTGCCTCAGTCTTTTATCACCTTCAGGATAAGAACCCAAAGGGGGAGGAAGCTGGTTACAGTTTCCAGTTATTATAGAAAGGTAGCAAAAGGATGCCTGTTGTGTTTGTGTATGGCACACATATGAATGGATCACTAAATGCAAGAGAAGATGATGCAAACTGTCTTAGAATATTTTTTACAAGAAAAAATGAATATATCTCTAATTTTTAAGTACATACAATACACAGAAATTTAGATCCTGTCATTCCAGACACTGTGGGAGAAATTTAGTCTTTTTTAGTGAAATGTATGGTTCATACCTGCTTCCTACATTCTTACATTCTGCCCAACAGCCATGTGTTTTATTCAGTAATACTTCTGATCATTTACTCAGATACTGAAACATGTACTAGAAATTAAAAGACAATTAAACATTTGTCTGTAGCGAATGATTTGATGCAACTTTACATTCATTAATAGGGTACTGATTGAACAAATAAATCATGATACACATAGCAGGCTTATTCAGTGAGAAAGTACACTAGTAGCTCAGTGGTCTAAAGCACCTCCTTGGAACAAGCTTAGCAAACACAGGGACCGCGGTTCAATCCCCCAGCACCACATGCCAGCCAGCCCCGCCTCCTGGTGGGCTGAGCTGGCCACACACACACACATAAATAAATAAAAATTAAAAAAAAAAAAAAAGAAAGAAAGTAGCTCTAAGCAGTGTTGCTGGGGTGATGGGGAAAGGAGACAAGGTACAGAGAAGTATGCGTAATATGTGTCCACTTGTGCCTGTATGTGATGTATATGTATGCCCATACTTGTTGGACTAGATTAATGCTGGAAAAATTCAGAGGAAAGTATAACTAGGGCTGACTCAGGAAAAAGCAGTTATTTCTGGAGAACAGGCATGGAGGAAGAAAACATAGTTTCATTGCATACTCTTTTGAGCTATCTATATTTTAAACCATATTCATTAATTTTCTATTCAAAAATTATGAATTAATATAAAAGGGTAAACAGAATTCCACCTTCAAGAAGCTTAGTGCAATAAAGAAAGACACACACAAAAAAGTAAAATATCAAGTTAAGTATATTTAGGGTTATAATAAAATATTTACATTAAAGATGCGTCATTTTTCCCTGGGGCAGCAGGGGTAGAGAGTGATCAGAAAGAGTAACCATTGACCAGTCTCTTCCACAGCAGTATCATTTATACCTATGCCAGAGAGAGAGAAAGATGTAAGTATTTACTGGAACCTGTTATGTTACATTTGCTACTCTGACCGTCTGTACAAACTTAGCTGGCTTTTCCATGAACAGTGAAGAACCATTGTAACATGAACAGTGAAAAACCAATGAAATTGTGAACCAAAGGAGAAAGTAATGGGTCTTACTGGAAATAATATGAAGAGGAAGCCTTTGGTAAAGATCCACCAAAAGGGGAAAGATGTCGCTTTCTTTGTCTTGGCCTTATGTACATAGGCAGAGCCTGGGAGCTTGTTTCAAAGAAAATGAGTTCAAAAGAGTTTTAAGAAAACTAGTTATCTTGCATTTGTTTGTCTGGGGTCTAGAAGCAGGGAGGACATGGTAAAGCTGCTATCTACCTTAACGTACCCTGGATAAGACTGCTTCCTGCAGGGAATATTCCTTACTTTTCTGTTCTCATCCCAGCGTTTTATCCTTCGTTCTCGTGTTTTCTCTTACATCTCTAACCTTGTGTGGCTGCTTGATTAACCAGCTATTGATTAAATTAGCTCTTTTATCTGACCCTGACTGCTCTAAGCGCCTACTCATAATAACTGTACTAAGATACTACTATACTGTTTACTGTGGAACCCAATCCTAATTCCTGACATACTTGGTAGCTTCACTTCACCAGCAGCAGAACCAGAGATGTTTCTAGCATCCCTCCCTGTCTTCCTCCCTCCTTTTCCTTCCCCCTTCTCCTGTTCCTGTTTCTGGGGATCCTAGTGGACTGCATTTTGGATATCTACTACATAGGGAATAGAAGACAATGGGAACATGACTTTTACAGCTTTACAATTTGGCAAAGCTATTGTGACAGCTAGTCTGCCTCCTGGAACTAACTCTTAGAATGAGTAGGATAAATTGGAAAAGAGTAAAATGAGGAAGCCTAGAGATATGCATGTGTATCAAGCTGTGTGGGGCTACCAATCTGGTGGTTTGGTTTGGTTTTGGTTCATTTTTAGTTCTTTTGGCACCTTCCTAGTGCCAGGGGCCAGCCCTTTGGGGGTCAGTTTCCATTCAGCATTGGTTTCAGCACTAGATGAATGTCAGTAGGAAACCAGAGTAGTGAAATAACTTAAAAACAGGTGAACAAGACAATGGCTATGTCACCTTTAAATTTTTCAGTTTATGAAAGAGCAACTGCTATATCCCCCCTCCTGTTTTTTTTTTTTTTCTTTTGTAAGAGAAGGGACTTGTGTGTTAACAAATTGTTTATTGACTAGCAATTACATTAATTCTTTTGTTGACTAAAAATGTTATAAATAATCCCAGAGAAATTGTTGAAAGCACTTCTTTAGTGTGTGCTATCACATGTTTGCAATCATCCACTTTGTCTGGACTTTCTTACATACATATCTTCTTCTAGGTTGCAGAGTTACTTCTTTTGAATGGAGCTGACCCATTATTTAGAAGAGACAATGGAAAGTGTGCTTTGGATGAGGCCAAAGATTCACGTATGAAACGTCTCCTTGAGAAATATGTTCCCAAGTATCAAAAACGTCTTACATCAGGTGAGATTAAGCTTGCTTATTATATTTGTCATTACGTTGGTAGAGAGTTATAAAAATTGAATTTAGAATTACAGAAATTGCATCTTATAAAAATAACTGCTTTTAAAAACTTATTCAGTGAAGTTTTTGCTCTGTTCTTTTTAAAGCCAGCTGGCTTTGGTGCAGTTACAAACAAAGGAGCCAAGTGAGTCACTCCCTTCCCTCCATTAGACTCTAGAAAGCACCATGGTTATTCCTGCTTCCATTATCTTAAGAGAGGTATAAAGTAGCAAAAGCCTAACCGCCTAACCGCCTCGGAAAGAGCACGGCTGCCAAAGCACTGACCCACAAGGGAGATTCAGTGGGAGGCATCCAAAGGAGAGGTGTCTGGCCCTTCAATTCTGAAAGTCTGAGTTACTGGCCACTTTTTTGTGTTGCTGCTGCTATCTTTGACCTGTGTGCAGTGCTTTTCAGTCAGCCTGCTTCTTATTTGGTCTTATTTTGTCCATTGCTGGCACAGACTGGTCCCAAGCACAAATTCCCATGATCTTGAGTAAACATAGTACTTGCTACTAGGTTTACATTTGGCAATTCTTCGTTCCTTATACACAATGGACTACTACTAGCCCACTCAGCTGTAAAATCTGGTGAGCCAAGCAGCAGGACATCACCAAACCTCAGGAGATCTCATTAGACAGTGAGCTAAAGAACTGTATTGCACAGTAGCCTAGAGGCCTCACCAGACGTCACAGGCATCAGCAGCCTAGAGACCTTTGGAGTCCTCAGTAGAAGCAGGCAACCAACAACTCAGCCAGCAAGGAAGGTAACTCCCTACTCCTTCGGAGGAGACTCTTTCCCTTCCCCTTGCTGTGCAAAACAACAAATTCATGGGAGGAGAGGAGAACCAGATGAAAATTACTAGATTAGAAAACAAAAGGCCCTAATGGGAACAGGAAGACCCTTCCAGTCAACTAGGCTCATAGTTTGTACTTCATCCACACAATGGGAAGAGTCTGTCTTGAAGGCTGTGACACAGGCTTCGGTGGGGAAGGGCCTAAATCAAGCCAAGCAGAGAAGGCCACTGATGGTGATTTGGCATAGCTGTCTGAGCAGTGAACTGGAAGACATGAACCTGGCCTGGCCTAAATTTTTTTCCATATTAAATAATTTATTAAGCAGTAATTATTGCATGAAACACTACATAGTAAATAATAATCAATAAAATGCATGTAACTTAGTTGAAATACAAACAAAACAAACAAGGTTCCTAGCACAAAATATAATGTAACAGCCTAAGAGACTTTAATGTATGTTTGCTAATAAAGATATGCGATGCACTCAACATCATTCTTCATCAGAAATGCAAATAGAAACAACTAGCTACCTACCAGAATGGATAAAACAATGAAAGCTGCCAATACCCAGGGCGAAGAAGATACAACTCTTATACAGTGCTGGAGGGCTGTGAAGAGCTCAGATGGCACACAAAATTGGCCGTTTTTATCAAAGCTAAATATGTGCCTACACTATGACCCCAACAACCCCATTCCTGGGCATGTGTCCAAGAATTGAATTCGTGTATCTGAGAAATAAAAGATGAATGTCTCTGTCCACAAAGGAGCTTTACAGAAATGTTCACAGCCGTGTTATTCATAATAGAGAAACAAAGCAGCCCCCATGGTCACAGGAGGAAGACAGATAAATAAACAGTATTACACAATCAAATGCTATGACTGGTATATTAAACAGCATGGCTAGTTCTCACAGGCTGTATGTTGAGTGAATGAAAACAGACACAGAAGAGCACAGGACATGAAGCTCAACAATGAGAGAAACAAAAATGAGGATGAAATAAGATGCAGTGGGAGAGCCAGGCAAGGAGTGCTTAGCCTAGGAAGGAGAAAGTAGGGATTTCTAGGGCAGTAGGCATTTTTTATTTTTTATTTTTAAAATTTTTTTGTTTTTCTCTGTGGAGTGCTTGCTTGGTAATTTGACCTGAACTTGGGCAGCTCTTGCTTTAATGCTAAGGGTGTTTGTGCCACACTATGGGTCATAGGCTCAGGATGAGTTCTGAGTGCTTCCTTTGCATAGGTTTTAGGTTTTTTCCCTCCTCGTTTTCTGACCCTCTCTCCCCTTCAGCATTACAGCTGTCAATGTGTCCCATTTGTTTAGGTGTTGGTTCTGGATAACTCAAAAAACCAAGTTAAGAGATACATAGGTAAAAGGCAAATAGGGCCCCGGATTCAAGGAACTCAACATTTAAACCCACCACTGCTCTCTCCCTTCTAGAAATGCCAAGAACCTGTGGTACTACCCAAGGACTAGTTCCTTTTTCAATTATAGATGCTACGCAATGCAAGGAAAATTTGGGGTTAAATTTCCTGAGGATCCTAAAAAATTTGTTGACAGTTTCTGTACCCTAATCTTTACCTCAGGAAATACCCACAAACCACAGTAGATAGAGTAGCTTCTGAGGAAGAGAAAGATCCATCCCCTCCAAGCGAGTGACTCAGGAACTACACTGGAGCCTGGTGCCCCAGAGGAAACAGCTATTCCTCAGCTCCCTCGTTATACCCCTCAGACAGCCTTCAGTCCCATTGGGCGCACACACACTGGAAGCCCTGCAGAAAGAACCTGAAGTGGTGCTTTTTACTCCTCTAATTCACAGTTGACCATTTTTTCTGTTTCTTATAGTAAAGATATAATTGAAATAATTGTCCTGCTCATAAGAGAGGTCTCAGGAGTAGAAAGAACCACTCAAGTTCAGGTCCTGTTCTCAGTCACAGATGTCCAGCAGTGCAAAAGATGGCTAGACCAACTATCCAAGATCCTAGTAAATTTGAAGATGGGCTTCAAATTTTCATCCTTGCTTTTGATTTATCATGGAGAGATGTCCAATTCAACCTGACCACTTGCTATGCCCCAGATAAAAGTTGATGAATCCTATAAGAATCTAGGATCTGTACAGATGAGCAATATGCTTTAGGAAGAGAAGGAAAGATGTTGTCCGTTTAATGGAACCAAACTGGAACTATAATACTAATGAAGGACTAAAAATGATGTTTGATATTATAGCTACTCTTACTATAGGGATGAGAAGGTGTATTATGAAATCTGTTAATTATGGTGAGGTGAACAGGCTCATACAGGTCAAAGAGGTGAAAATCTAGCTGTTCTCTGTAACAGGTTAGTAGTAGTCTTTTGTAAATATACTAACTGTAGATCTGTCTTCCATGGAGGGTAAAGCAGTAATCAGGCATCATTGCATTTGTCATTCAGCCCCAGATATTTGTTGTAAATTACAAAAACTTCAGATGAGCCCACAGACATCTATGTCCCTATTGCTGGACATGGCCTTTTCTATGTTCAACTATCAGGATACGAGGATGATCAAAAGATAAAGGCTAAGATTATAGGTGTCATAGTTGGCAATGGATTAAACTCACCCAGGTTGTCTAAGGGAAAAACTCAAGGACAGTTAATGAAAGAGTGCCTGCTTCAAGAACAAGAGACTGGACACTGAGCACACAACTTCCTAGACCCTGCTTTGAGTGTGAGGCAGCCAGTGTGCATGTCTGATGGCTCTGGGGAGGGTTAACTGTCCCTGTTCTCTGAGAGGGGATAGGACAGAAGAAACCCTCATTTCCTGCTCTGATGATTGAAGAAGCCCAAGAGAACCTACAGTGCCCCTGTCCATGGACATCAACATCTCTTGCAAGGACTCCTAGGTGATGTTTCATATCATGGGCAAGCCAGGTTGATTATTTACTGACACAGAAGCATCTCATTTAATTTTTACTTCTTTCGCTGAAAAACCCTTCTCTAGATCTATAACCATAGTTAGGGTTGAGAGAATTATGGTCCGAGATTCTTTACTCTTGCTCTGATGTGTTACTTTGAAGGCTACATATTTAACCATGAATTTCTGTTTATTCCACAGTGTCCTATTCTCTTGCTAGGAAGTGATTTACTAGCAAAATTGGGACCAACTCCCATATTCCAACAAAGGCAGAACAGATTTTACCTGTTGGGACTATACTAGGTCTGCATGACCAAATTGGCTAACAGGTGGCTATTGCTGTGAGGAATAGTGGAATAGTTTGAAGGGCAAATTCAGCTATGCCAATAGTTATAAAACTAACAGATCCCAGTCAATTTCCTAACTGAAGTCTGTATCCAATCAAAGGGGCACATAAAAGCCTTCAGCCCTTCATTGACAAGTTTCTCAAATATGGTTTTCTGCACTCTTGTCAGTACTGTTACAATACTTTATTCTTCCTGTAGTAAAGCCCTATGGAGAATATAGGATAGTATAGGTCTTCTACCTTATTAATGAGGCTGTCATACCAGTTTACCTTCTGGTGGCACATCCATATACAGTTCTCTCCAACATTCCAGGGAACACTAGTTGGTTCTTAGTCTTAGATTTAAAAGACATTTTTTTTTTCCATTTCCCTACATTCAGACTCTCATTTTCTACTTGCCTTTAAAGTTGAAAATCGTATTTTAAGAGAAAAGCAGCAATATACTTGGACAGTTCTCCCACCAGGGGTTAGAGGCATCCTTACCTTTTTTACTCAGGCATTAAGAACCTGGAGCTTAAACAGGGAATCATCCTATAGTGTGCAGATGATAATCTACTTTGCAGTGCAATTCAGGAGTTATCCAACTGTAATACTATGCAAATTCAAATTTCTAGTTAAGCCGGGATATAGTCTGCAAAGACAAGGCTCAGATAGCCCTCCAAAAAGTTCAGTATTTGGGATATGTTCTTCCACCTAGGGAACAACTGCTCTCTATGGACTGGATCCAGGCTATATGTGGTCTTGGGTCTCCTGCCACCAAACAGCTTTGTTCTTTTTTGTGAATAGCTGGATTTTGTAGGTTCTGGCCACCTAATTTGGACTAATGGCAAAGCCTTTGTATGAGGCTTTAGCGGCCCTGATTTTGTGTCTCCACAGTCAATGAAAGTGACTCACAATACCTTTAGAAAAATAAAGCATGTCCTTACCCAGCCTCCAGCACTGGGAATACCTGGCTTAAAACCTTTCTTCCTCTACATATCAAAAAACAGAGGAATTGCTTTTGGAGGCTAGGGTAAGAACTCCACCCAATAACATACAAAAAAGTTAGAAGGTGTGGCTGTTGGATGATCATGCTGCCTGAGAGCAGTAGCTGCTATAACTATGTTAACAAAGGAAGCTGAGAAATTAACTTTAGAACCAAAATGAGAAGTCCTGACTCCCTACAAAGTCACAGCAATTCTGGACACAAAAGATGACTTGTGATTAATAGGAGAACATGTTATAAGTATCAGGCCATAATCTTGTACGCTCCCGAGAGTATTATAAAAACTTGCACTATTCTTAATTCTGCTTCTTTGATGTCTGCAGGCCAATAAATTAGCCACTTCTGTGAACAGTTTATCTCCCAGACCTATGCATCAAGGACCTGCCAGGACCCTGAAGAGGTATGGGTCACTGATGAAAGTAGCTGTCTCTAAGAAGGATATCAAAAGGCAGGTTATGCACTTCACAGCAGGGCATTAAAGCCAAACCACCTCTTCCCCTTACTCAGAAAGCAAAGCTAATAGCTATTACTTGGAGATTAATGTTGGAGAAAGGCAAAAAGGTAAATATTTTTGTAGACTCACAACTGTGCCTGTTACATCAGTTCTTTGATATGACCATGAGTTCTGTTAGAAGAATTCATTGGTGGCAAGAAATCAGCTTTAGAAAACAAAGGGAGCTTCTGGATATGGCAGTTTAATAACTGAAGGAAATAGTGAAGATCCAGGTCCTGGACATAGCAAAAGTAGAAGCAGCTCCAGGAATCTAGGTAGAAGGAACTACCAAAAGACTGTCTTGAGAGAACTTCCTAGTAGCACCAGTGCTGGCGAGGCAAACAGTGTCTCCTGAATCACCTTCCCTGGAATTCATGTTTTCTGTGAGAATTCATTCAGGGGTTAATAATATAAAATGACTAAGAAACAAGAATAGTAAACAGTTACAATTAAGAGTGATAAATGTTTAGGCCTTATGAGAATACCTAAAAAAGATGTAACCCAAGCTTCTAGCCCAAGAAGATAACGTGACAGCTGTTCCATGTATATCATGGTTACTGATTGTCATCGTAGACCCTTTGATAACTCTTTTGAGAGAGATCTTTTCCTAACCTAAGTTGTTTAAAATTTAAAGCACACCCCTTTCCCAGTTGGATTTTATTTAGTATCAGACAGTTCTTCCAGTTATTGTTGGCTGTGTTGGCTATTGAACATTCGGGATAATATAGCAGTCTGGCCTTAGGGTCATGAGACTAGTTGTCCTTAATGACCAGTAGCCCTGTTATGGCTTGTGTCTGATTATCCCCCCCCAAAGCGTCATGAGGTCTTATGTGAATTTTTTCCTATGTGGCTGGATCTAGAGTGTGTGATGCTGGGATCCTGGGTGTATGATTACTAAATTAATCCACAGATTGGGTTGCATAGTTCTGAATAGTATTAAAGGTGCCCCACCTTGGGTATGTGTACAGCACCTGTCCTTAGGGATGAAGTATAAGGGACAGAAAAAGGGCTGCTGTTTCCACTTGCTGCTTATAGGCCTCTGCTTCTCATAAATCGCTTCTCCTCTATGATACCCTGCTGCTGTGCCACCTAGTTTTGTAGCCAGCCAACTATGAACTGAAATAAACTTTTCCTCTCTTAACTTTGGGTGTCAGGTATTTTGTCTCAGTAATACAAAAAGTAACTAAAACAGGATTAATTTTGTATTTTATAGTGACTTATTTTTATAAACCGTTTATTTACTCAAATGTAATTACTTGAATGATACAGACTAAAAACTAAGACCTAGTTCTAGGTGTCCTACCTTTATAATAAAGAAAAACCTTAGGGCCCTGCCCCCAGTGTGTGCTGAACCGGGCACCTTCCAAGTGCTGGGATTATAGGCGCACACCACCATACCCAGTCTCCATCGTCATCTCAGCAGGGGCCAGCACACAAGTGGCTCACGTCTGCCTGAGCAGGCACTTTAATCAGCTGAACTATCTGGCCCACCCCTCACTGATTTTTTTTTTGTTGTTTTTGAGACAGGAGTCTTACTCTGTTGCCCCCACTAGTCTCAAACTCTGAGCCTCAAGCTATCTTTTGATGAGTGACTGAGACTCACATGCATGCCACAGTACCTGTCTTTTACTGATTAATAAAAGCCACTAAGAGGCAGTTAGTGTATTTTCTTTAGAGCAGGAAATTCTCTCTCTAGAAGCCAAATTATAGCAAAAGAAAGATAAGAGGCAGACATTAGCTTGTTGAGGCCTGACCTATAAAAGCACATTGAAACAGATTATTAAAATCAATTCTATGTGTGTATTTTTTAGTTTTTAAGTAATTTATTTGGTACAGGGTCTCACTGCATAGCTCAGGCTTGTCATGATCCTCCTGTCTCAGCCTCGCCATGCACCACCACACCTGGTTTTCAGTGGCAGTACCAGAGATCAAACCCAGGTCTTGCACTTGTCAGGTAGTCACTTAGACTGCTGAGCTATCTCCCCAGCCCCTGATTATATTTTGAACTGTATAAAAATTGCAAATAAAATTGAAAGCAAAAGGTGGTGATGATATTATTATTATTATTATTATTATTATTATTATTTTGATGATGTTTTAACTGCTCAATGGATGACACCATTGTTTCACTGTTCTAAAAGTGCTTTCTCCAGCATTCTGACTTTCTCCCAATTTAGAATCTCTTGTTCAGGAATGGTTGCATCTGACCTATAACTTCATAAGGCAATTTCCTTCTTGGAAAGGAATTAAACCCTTTTCGCATTGGGATGTAGGTCCCACTTTTCTTACGTGAAAGAATTTACTAAGTCACATATTTATGCTTCACTAGATGGTGGAAGTACCTTTTAAGCTTAAATATTCAGATTGTCTTTAACTTTAATCCTACTTTTCAGTATGTGAGAAATTGTTTTACTTACAGACTACTTGTTTACTTAACACATTATATTCATTTTAAAATTTCACTTGAAGTGTTGCAGCAAAACGGAGGTGTGCAAAGGAGCCACACCAGAGAAAGTCAGGAGGCAGTGAACAGCTTTGTTTTACACCACTGGTTCTGGCTGGAATGACTTGCCAGAAAAGCCAGGCAGCAAGTGTCTTTGAGCCAGCATATTTATATGTGGCATAAGCAGGGGTTACAAAGGTGGGACGGGACAGTCTGGCCGGTCTTCTGATTAGCCGGCTGGGTGAGTTCATCAGTTACAGGGCTAACTTAATAATCATCAGTTACAATCATCAGGCATGTTGTGTGTTTGTTTACACTCTTGTGGCTACAGAGAACAAGAAAACAGTTACAGAGCCAGGCAGCTTCAAAGAGAACAAAGTTTCAAAAAGAACAGATTTTCCTTGTACAGTTTCTTCCCTTTCCAAAGCACCTCTTTTCCCTTTTTGAGGTACTGGTAATGGAACCCAGGACCTTGTATATGCTAGGCAAGCATTCCCCAGCCTGAAGAGCTTTTAATGTTGAGAATTATGAATAAGGAACTTTCCTCATATAAAATAAAGTTGGTGCTTTTCTGACTTAGATTAAAATGTATCTACTTTGGTGCTGGAAGGGGGATTATTCTTAAAGGTTTTATAGCCTTAGGTAAATTGACATCCCCAGTTCTTGCCAAGCATGGTGGTATACACCTGTTATCCCACAATGTAGAAGGCATAGGCAGGAGGATTGCCACAAGTTCAAGGCCACCTTGAGCCTCACAGTGACTTCAGGGCCAGTCTGGATCTTGTCTCAAAAAAAAAAAAAAAAATCCCCATCTACACATTTGGGCTTTTCCTATCTACTTATCGAACTGCCCAACTGTGGGGCTGTTACTGTGTGGACTGGAGTTAATACATAATAAGTACCTTAACACCATGCCTGGTACATGACAGGACCTCAAGAGTGACAGAGGGAGGTGAATATAGCGGCCTACCGGAACTCACCATCTCATAATTTGTATCAGCTAGTTGATGAGTATCTTAAAACTGAGAATAAAGTCATCTTTCTTATTTCTAGGTTCTCTTTAAGAACTGTGGCTGACAGGATAGTTTGTGGAAAATATTACTTTTCTGCTGTTTAATGGCCACATTTTAGAAAAAGCAGTGTCCCTCTTGTTCTTACTAACAGTAGTAATAGTGAAATGTTTTCTCTTTGCCAGGAATTCCTCTAAACTCATTACATAGATTGTGTTGTTTAATTTTGACATTCATAGATGCCAGGGGCCATTATTTGCATTTATTTGTAGATATTCGATGAAGGCAGAGATGTTAAAATCTTGTCCAAGGTCAGCCATCTCGTAAGCAGAGGAATCAACATTAGAAGTCAGGAATGAGGCTTCAAAGAATATACTCCTGTCCTCTTTGATAAAATGACATTCTGTGCACCTTTCTTCACCTGAATGAAGTGATTGATACAAAGCATAACTTGATTCCTCTTGTGAAAATTATTCCCAAGAAATAAATTAAATTGCTCCCAATTATATCCTTCTTAAAGTATTTTACATCTCCAATATATATCCAGGGAAATTTGTATTTTTGTGTATTACATCTGAGATACTCGTTTTATTCATTCACTGAATACTTATCAACTATTCACTGAATATTTTCTATGTTTAAACATTGTTTCTAGGCTTTTATCTCACAGCTAAATGCATATGTAGGTAATTACAATTTTTATTTGCAGTATTTAAAAGAGGCAATAAAAGATACACTAAAAAATTGCTTTATTATCAATCTAAGCTGTTTTAAAAACAATTTCGCCCATACATTCATAATGTGATCTTTTCCTTGCACATAAATTTTGCTTTGAAGAAAATGCAGTATCCAAACTAGTATCTTATTAATCAAACATATTAGGAAAAGATGATAATATAATTGAGAAATAATTTTGTCTTACAAGAATAGTGTACATAATCTACTGAATGATCATGTGTCTGGATATATATGCACAAAAACTGAATTCAGTGCTCATCCTTTAGTATTATTTTGTAGGATCTATTTTCCTGTAGAAATACTACTATCTCTCTATATAGTATTGGGTTTCTAACAAACATGGAAGTATGGAGTATAAAAACATCGTTATGCCAATTTTAATATAAATATTTACATAACTTTATCTGTTTTACCTTGGTTTTTCTCACTGCAAACTTTGTGAGCTTTAGAAGTCTAGATTTTGGAAACTTTCCAATCTTGCAAGATGGCGAGTGAAAAAACTGAGAAGCCAGATACTAAAGAGAAGAAACCCAAAGCCCAGAAGGCTTCTGCCAGTGGTGCTGGTAAAAAGGGTAAGGTGAGGAAGGCAAAAAAATCCAAGAAGGGGCAGTGCCACTGCAGCCGAAATCCTGTCCTGGTTAGAGGAATTGGTAGATACTCCCGATCTGCCATGTATTCCAGAAAGGCTTTGTACAAGAGAAAGTTCACAGCTGCTAAGTCAAAGGTTCAGAAGAAAAAGGAGAAAGTTCTTGCTGTGAACACAAAACTGGTCAGTGAGGACAAGAATGGAGGTAGCCAGGTGATTAAGCTTCGAAAAATGCCTAGATCCTACCCTACTGAAGATGTACCCTGAAAGCTGTTGAGCCACAGCAAGAAACCTTTCAGTCAGCATGTGCAGAACCTTTGAGCTAGCATCACTCCCAACGCCATCGTTATCATCCTCACTGGGCATCACAGAGGCAAGAGAGTGATCTTCCTGAAGCAGCTGGACAGTGGCTTGCTACTTGTGACTGGCCTCTTAACATTAATCGTGTTCCTCTATGAAGAACACATCAGAAATTTGTCATTGCCATCTCTACAAAAATTGACATCAGCAAAGTGAAAATTCCCAAACACCTCATTGATGCTTACTTCAAGAAGCAGCAGCTGTGGAAGCCCAGATACCAGGAGGGCAAGATCTTCGACACCAAGAAAGATACCAGATTTCAGAGCAGAGCAAGGTGGATCAGAAAGTGATGGACTCACAGATTTTAGCAAAAATCAAAGCTGTTCCTCAGCTCCAGGGCTACCTATGATCTGTTTTTGCTCTGACAAATGGAATTTATCCTCATAAATTAGTATTCTAAATTTTTTACTAAGAACCTAATTAAATAACTGATACTTTTTTTTTTTAATTTAGTACAGGGTCTCACTACAGAGATTGGACTCATAGTGATCCTGCTGTTTTCAGCCTTCCAAGTGCTGGGATTGCAGGTGAATACCACCAAGCCCAGTCTTAGAAGTCTAGAATTTGACTACTAGACACTATTTTCTCTTTTTGTTTACAGGTCAAAGGAAACACAGTGGCCCAGGGGATATAGAAGATGTACATCAGCCTAAGGTATATCTGTTTCATAGTAAATGTTTTTATAGGGATGGAACTGCTGGCTACTTTGTAGATTACCAGGCAGAAAAGAAAGCTTTTGAAGCACTAGGCAACTATTTATATGATGAGCTGTAAAAGGCTCAAGTCAACAGCTTCTGACATTGCCAATTATGCAGATAACCCACTACCATTATAGACTCCTAGACTGTATTGGATTACTTTGCTGAATTCATGCACATATAATATATGAATGACAATGGAATACACATCTCTGACAAAAGTAAAAAAATGGGGATATAAATGAAGCTCCATTTTGTAGTAAAAAAAAATATATATATATACATACAAAATAGCATAGATATACAGCTACTTTTTCTTAGTTCAATGAGATGAAAGTTTTTGAACTAATAGTATTTAGACAAGAGATCATGTCTGCATCTTTTACTATGAGTACTACAAAGACAACAGTATGCAATGTATTAATTATTGTAACTGTCCTAACCTGTTTTGAAAGTATCTCATTGCTACTTTCTCAAAATTAACGAAAAAAGAAAGAAACACTAGGCAAGAGCAGTGATTTCACTTTGTGGTTTTAAGACGTTATGGAGTAATTACATGAGAATCAGAGTTCTAGACTGTTGATTTGAGAAATAATTGAGTAAATGTAGCATAACTGAGCATGCTGATGTATTAGTAGTCATTTCCTTTCTCTTTCTCTTTCTCTTTCTCTTCATCAAGCTTGAGCTTTATTATCCATGCCAAACTTCCCCTGGTGTAAGCACAGAACAAAAATCCAAGGTATCATCCCATCCCTTCAGACTTTACATAGCGGGTCATTACTGTTCATCTGTGACAAGTAAAAGGAAATGATGTTCCTGTGATCTTAGCAGCATAGCCCGCAATGATCTTTCCAGACAGACTGATTGAGGAGTATATCTGTCCTGTAGTTACTAAGTTCCTTTTTAAGTCGCTGTACCTGTAGTTCTCCCAGATAACAGAGAAAGAAACCCCTACTTCTAGCTGTATAATACCTGGAAGAGGAAAATGTTTCTAAAGTATTTTTATAAGGCTTCTTTCTAAAGGACACTTCAAAAAAAAAATGAAGGAAACTTGCTCTGATTTAGTTTAAACTATAAAAATCAAGTAGCTTACAGTGTTTTATTTACTTAGTATAATATATTAATAGTGCTAAAATACTGGTAAAAAGTAATATATACTATAAACATAAAAATTAATACATAGATTGAGTCTAAGTCTGTTACATTTTTCTATCTTCTATTTAGTGTACTACTTTGAAATGTCAGTTTGTAATTATTCCAGCAGGGCCCTGAGTTAGAAAAAAAAATGATAAAATTGTAATAATTGATCAAAAACCAAGATAAAACTGAATATAGATATATACCTGAAAATTAAAGCTAACTAT
>NW_004524753.1:2961079-2962186 GCF_000260255.1 Octodon degus | reverse complement strand
CTCCCTTTTCTCTCCTGGCATCCCCAGGCCACTCCCGGGGCTCATGGTGAGACTTGGGGCTGGCCGCAGGGGTGTGTGGGTGAGTGAGTGTGGGCTCTGCAGCTGCGGGCCGGGGTTGCCATACAGGTGGCCCCTGTGGAGAGCAGAAGGAGGCCCAGCCCTTCCCTGCACTCAAAGCTCCGCAGGAGGAAACGCAGTCTCCCAGGGAGAACTTTCCTCACTCCCAACCCTGGTCCCGGTGGGGAGTGGGGAAGGGTCTCAGTGGACCCGTGGTGCTTGGAGACTTGGGGAGAAACCTTTTGCTGCCCCTTCCCAGCTTCCACCTACAGTGCTGTCATTGTCATTTGACGTTGCTGAGAGTGGAGTCGCTAGCGAACTGACCCTTGTCTCCTTTCTCTGCTCACCCATCATCGCCATTTGCTTTGATTCCGGTGAGGTGGTTTTTGTTTTTGTTTTTGTTTTTTTGTCCTCTTCCCCCTCTCTGGGCCATTGAGAAGTTCAAGGTGATAAAATAAAATTTTAAAACTGGGAAGAAGAAAAAAAAAGTCATGCTGTTATGTTGAGCTGTAGGGGACCTAGGTCAACAATTTCTGACACTGCCAGTCAAGCAGAAGACCCAATATTATTATGAATTACTGGACTTTTAGAATATTTTTGCTGAGTTAACACACCTATAATATTCAAATGATGGAACTAAACAAAAGGGGCTACAGATGAATGTCCATTCTTTATCTGTGTATTCAAAATGGTTAGGATAGATATATAGTTACATTCTCTTAATGAATAGAGAGATTTGTTCTAATAGGTTTTGTAAATAGGATATCATGTCTGCATCTTGTACAGTAAATAACCACTAGGAAGACAGTATGCAATGTGTTGATTATTGGAACTGTCCTACCAATTTGATTTGAAGCTGTCTCATTGCTATTTGTCTGTCAATAAAATTATAAAAAAAAAAAAGATTTCTGGACTTATGTGTAAACATATATAATTCTTTATTCTTATTTTTAAAATGCAATGTGTTAATTATTGAAACTGTCCTACCAATTTGATTTGAAACTGTCTCATTGCTATTTGTTTCTCAATAAAATTATAAAAAAAAAAGAG
>NW_004524753.1:2956713-2960967 GCF_000260255.1 Octodon degus | reverse complement strand
GCAAGGAAAGCCAACATTTTGGCCCTAGCCTTCCAAGGTCAATTAAGACTCAGGAAGTATGAGAACTTGTACTGTAACATCATGTAACTCAGTTGTGTCCCAAATTTTCTGATCAAGGAGATTATGGGGCCAAAGAGGAAAGTGATCAATGATGTAGAGTATGCTAAATATATATTTTTATCTCTACAGAAACCAAAATTTCATCCTACAAACCACACTGGGGTTGTTTGTAATGGAAATTCCAGCCGTCCAAAACCAGAACATGTGAAAGTCAATAAAAGAAGCAAAGAGGGTTTATTTACAAATGAAGATGTATATGAACATCACTCCCAAACTTGCAGAATCACAAGATACGGTAAATCCAAGCGTAAGCAATCAGCTCTTAACCAAACACACTCTCCAGGACTCACAAAAGGCCGCCATTGTGATGTCAAAGATATGAAAGGAAGAAAGAACTCACAAGATAAAAAGACTCAGGCAGATGATGGAGACTACACTTCAAGAGAAGCAGTAGCTGTCTCATCTCCTAGGACAATCAATGGATCAGTTGCTTGTCAGCAGCATGATCTCCAAGCCCTTAATGACCCTCCCAAAGACTCACATGAACCCTGTAGCCCAACTCCATCAAGCCTAAAAGATGGATTAGGTAACGAAGTTGAGGTTTGTTCAGCTTCCAAAGAGGCAGATACCCACCATCTCGACTTACCAGAAGGTCAAGAAACACAGTTATTGGGGTTAGAGTGTATTGGCCAAACTAAAGTTGGTTCTTTCTCTGGACCTTCATTATGTAAAGAAGTCAAGTTACCACCTGTTTCTGTAGATACTGTTTACCAAGGACCACAGAATAGCCCTTATAAATCTCCTAAAATTATTAAGTCAGGTAAAAATAATAAGACCTTTAATAAATGGGAAAGTTCTTTCCTATGCTTTATAAAGAATAATTGTGATGACTGCTTTATCTCTGAGAAGGTGGTAACATCTGGAATGCCGCTGTGTTCTACAGGATGCAAAAATCACTATGAAGGAAACTTAAGAAATAGACAACAAGGGGATTTTCAACAGTTTCTACCATCAGAAGTCCATTTCTCACAGGAAAATGAATTAAAAGAAGACTGTATAACCATACTTCCACAACAGGAAGCTGTTAATTTTTCTGATTTAGATAAAGTAATAGTTTCTGAACAACATGTTGCCAATTACGAACAATGCACAGATGAAACTTCTTCTGCCCACTCATTTGGCAGTCCTGAGCACACTTCCCTGGCATGTACAAGGACCCTTTCTACACATGAAGCTTCAAAGTTGACTAGTCCTGTGGAGTTATTTAAAAAGCCTCAAGATAATAGCCCCAGGGAATCAAATCCTTCAATGAATCAAACAGATACACATACTATGGAAAAAGTAATGAAAGAAGACACTAAAAGGAATTACAGTGACAAAGACCAAAAACCAAGACCTTTTCCCATTGTTGTTCATACTCAAGAAATAGGAATAACTAATGTTGAAAAAAAGAAACAAAACCTTCCAGAGAGTGAGCCTATGCCTAACATAAATCTTTGTTCCACTAACAATATGCGTAAAGAATTGACTGACATCTCAGAATTTAATCAGAAAGGGAAGGAAATTTCTCACAAAGCAGGTATTAATAGTATTTCTCAATCTATGTACATTTCCTAATATTTTGCTTAATCGTTATATAAATTTCCAACTGAATTCCATTTAACCAGTGCCCAAACTGACAAGAATTAGACTGTGTGGTCCATGATTTGGGATGCCACTAAGTCTAGTAATTAATAATTACTTAATTATTAAATAATTTCTTAAATAAGCCACTTACTTAAGAAATGGCTGCTTGGCTGGTGAGATAGCTCAGAGATCTAAAGCTCCTGCTTAGGCAAGCTTAGGCAGACACAGAGGACCTCGATTCAATCCCTGCCATGGCATACCATGCCAGCCCCGCCCTGAGCAGGCTGAGCCAGCAAAAAAAAAAAAAAAAAAAAGATTGCTCAACTGATAAAGTATAGAAGTTGGCAAACAGTATGTCTATTTTTATGATTCTTTTTTATATAGTGCTTATTTAGTATTAGGAAACCTAACCACATTTTCACAGTAGTAAAGTGTTAGCTCTGTTAATTTCAACTATGTATGGCAGCTAGGAAACTTTGTTTTAAAAAAAGCATTTTAAGGTCTTGCATTCCTTTAAATAGTAATGCTTGAAATAGATTTCTAAAAACATGAATGTTCTTGTCATGTAACCATTGAGCTGTAACACTGATTCTATAAGTTATTTTTTCAGATGAGAAATTAACTAATATCAATGAAGATGCAAGCATTGTAACAGATTGTCTGGAGGAAAAAGAAAAAATTGATTTAGGAATTCACATGTCTCCTCATGCCCAAGAACAGAAAAAAGAGCAGAATTTCAGAGAAAGACAAAGTCTCTTGAAAGCTACCTGTAACCAAGGTTTGTATAGTTGTTCAGGTAAAAGATTTGGGAAAGCCAGTGACCCAGTCTCCTTCAAAGAGTTTCTAAACTTTCAAATTGCACTTTATATTTTTAAGTCATTCACTGTTATAAATTTATTTCAGCCATATTTGTTAAGGCATCACTTGAGGATCTGTTAGACATTGTATATGTTCTTGTCATATCTCTATGACTTATAATTTGCTATGTTAACAGAGATAGAATAAACAGCAGAAACATCCAGAATATTCCTTAGGACCAACAGTGGTAAACTGCCTCAGGTTCCTTAGGCACTTCCATTCAGTCATTTTAACAAGAAATATTAAAGAAGCATTGCCATTAGATTCTTTGTGTCAGATAAGTGGTTTGCAGTATGGGAAACTATTTTTCCTTTGATGGTTTTCAGAGCTAGTTCTGTGATGAAAAATAAACCTGGGCCACATTAGTTTAAACACTAAGCAAAGAAAAGATGATTCACAGTGTCAAGAGGTAGGGAAGCCACTAAATTGGTTCTCTGTGAATCTTCTGGTTTTTCCCCTTACATAAAATGAAGCCCTTCTTACATATCCTGCATTGGGTTAGAGCATGTCGACTTCCAGGCCCCTGGGATTCTTAATACTACTCTGTATAGTAAAAGATGGGATATTAACATTTTTGGAAAAAGAACATTTGCATATGTAATTAAGTACCTTGAGATGAACTAGATCATCCTGGATAATCCCAGTGGACCTAAATTAATGGCAAGTACCCTAATGATAAGAAAAGTAGAGAGAGATTTGAGACACAGCAGAGAAGCAAAGGAACGATATAGCTGTCAGCCACGGAAGCTGAGGAGTACTGACAGTCCTGACAGGCTGGAAGGAGCATGCGAGCGTCTGCAGTAGGACTTCTTCAGGCGCTGCAGCCCTGCTGATACCTTGACTTTGGACTTCGGCTTTCTAATTGTGGCAAAATAAATTTCTGTTGTTTTATGCCACTTGATTTGTGGTAAAAGTTGGGTGATCACTTCAGGAAACCGAAAGAGAACAGGAAAAAAGAAATCATCAAAGATACAAGAAATGAAGGACAGGAGTTTCTGTATTTAAAGCCCCATTTAGCATCCAGTACAGTGAACAACATGTCTCACTGTAGAATTTCAAAATAAAAATAAAAAAGGTTTTAAAACCTTCCAGAGAGAAAAAATACATCGTATATAAAGGAACAAATTATAGTATTTAATACCATTGCACATATTAATAGTATAGTATGAATCCAAACTATTTTAAAAGAGATTTAATGTGAGTACTATTTGCTTCCTTTTTAGCTTCTTCCAGGTATTATATTAAAATTTTAGTTAAATTCTCTGGAGATTTAGGATTACAGTAACAATCAGTTTTTAAATTTTTGCTCCAAAATTTTTTATTATCTGGCTATCTTTGCTGCAGATACACCAGACAAGGTAATAGGATTTGTGGCATCAACAATAAGAATTACTGGAAAGGATTTTCAATTTAAATGTGTAATCTATAGGCCTGCAACCTTAGATATTTTATAATTTTAAAATATATTCCCTCTCTGTGTGCGTGTGTGTGTGTGCATGCATGCAGGCATGCCAGTGAAGAATTTATGAGTGTGAGTATGTAGTTCTCTTTAAAAACAAGTATGCTTTAGTCTGGATGTCAGTGGGAGATAGCTATGGTCTGCCCTGTCAATCAGCAATCCATTTTTTGGAGAATATTCATTTAATCCTTTTGTCTCTTACTCTAAAATTGTATCGTGGCTTCTGGCATTTAGAAAGTACAATAAGAAAG
>NW_004524753.1:2952785-2956613 GCF_000260255.1 Octodon degus | reverse complement strand
ATTCTCTTACTTCAGCCTCTCCAGTGGCTGGGACTACTGGTGTTTGCTATCATTCTCAGCTTAATGCAGTGATTCTCAAACCTTAGCTTGCATCAAAATCATCTGAAAAGGGAGTGAAGTGCCTTTAATATTGAGGTCTTCAATTGGTTAGAAGAAAATTATTGATGAAGCCACAAATACACAAAACTGAAGATCATTCAGAGCAATTTTATTTATTTGTGCTTTTGAGATACTCAGAAGCAATTTCTTTATTCGAGGATAAGACCCCAAGAAAAATCTATGACTTAAAAAGTCAAACAGGGCTAGGGAGATAGATCAGTGGTCTAAGCGCCTGCCTGGCAAGCCCAAGGACCCAGGTTTGATCCCTGGTACTGCCTGCTGTGCCAGCCTTGTGCAGAACCAGCCACCAAAACCAGGCAAGGTGGTGCTTGGGGAGGCGGAGAGGGGAGGATCACTGAGGCTGAGGTGTGTAGTGAGACTCTGTGCCAAATAAATAATTAACTTTTTAAAAAGGTCAGCCTGAAGAGGCAGCATGAATGCACAGGTATTTCAGGAATAAAAGATGGTGTTTCAGGTTATTATCTGAAGAAAGTTGTTGTCTTTAGAGGGCCAGCAAGATAGCTTAGTGCACTAAGCACCTGCTTTGGCAAACGCAGGGACCAGGGTTCGATCCCTGGTCCTGCGTGCTATGTCAGCCCCACCCCCAGTGTGCACTGAGCTGGTGACAGAGTCTAGGTCTAGTGGTGCATGCCTGTAATCCCAGCGCTGGGGAGGCTGAAAACAGGAGAATCACCACGAGTCTGATGTGCATAGTGAGACCCTGTACCAAATACACAAAGTGGGAAAAAAAATAAAGTTGTTGCCTTTTTTAAAAAATAGAAACATGAAATTTCAGTCCTATAATACTTAAATGATAACTTGGCATTTCATTTTTATTCACTTAGGACTTCATTCCTTATTTCCATGTAATCAATAATCTGACAGATAGGACTTTTGTCCCTCGAGATTAGTTTCTATGTTGGTACAAGTCATTTTAGAGTGTTCTTTTCAGAGCGGGTTTAAGGTGAGCTGCAAAATTTGCATTTCTAGGAAATTTGCTAAGTGATACTGGTATTGCTGATTTAATGAGTAATCTTTTCTGTTTTGTTACCCTGACTCTCTATTTTGCTTTAATCTCAGTCCGAATCTTCTCTGTTGCAGCTCGTACAAGAAATAAACCTCTATGTCTCTTGCTTTGGGGTGGGGTCTGGAATAGGAGGAGTCATTGCCAGCCAACTCAGAGTAGGAGAATGGAAGTTGGAGTTCCAGAATTTCTCTACATAAACTTTTAGTCAGTCTCTCTGCTCTGTTTCATGCATTTGCCTTCCAAAAGTGCTGACTGCCTTGGATCAGACGGGCTCTCTTCCTTTAAAATTCCCTTTGTAGTCATGTAGGTTAGAGCATTCCACTCTGCTAAATCACTCCATATTCTTTCACCATTGACTTTTCAGCTCTCTCCAAATTTTGAAGTTTGTCTTCTAGTTTCCTTCTCTCTATATGATACTTTAAAAATATATTGTTCTGTCCTTTTAGCAGGGCTTAATGGTGAAATGGGGGTTATATGATCTGTTCATTGCTTTAGTTCCATTGTAAGTTTCTCTAACTCCCACTGCAAAAAAACTGCTAAAAAAGTGTTTTCGGACAACACTATTATACCGAATCTTTTATGAAAAAAAAAAAGCCAAATAGGCCTACTGAGATAAAGATTAGCTGTATAAAAAAGGGTTTTATATTAGCATAGTTTAGATAAGAAAAATTTTAGGGCTGGGGAGATGGCTCAGTGGAATAAGCACTTCCCTGGCAAATACAAGGGCCTAAGTTCAATCCCCGGTTCTGGGAAAAAAAAAAAAAAAAAAAAGAAAGAAAGAAAAAATTTTTAGCCATTGCTGAAGAACTACTGAGAGTTATACATATGTAGCTATGGAGAATGAGATGACTGTACAACTGAAAATTAGTTTATCCAGTGTTGAACAGCTGTTAGAATGAGTGCAATTTGCTTAAATGCTCTATAATTTCTTCATGAGTTCTACTAGAAAACAAACAATTACTATTAATTGATGTGTTTGGACTATTTTGGGGAAATTGTTCCAGCCTCAGTTTTGCTTGGAAAATTTGCAGAAATGAAAACAACTGGAATCAATAAGAGGAATGCCAGAGGGGAAAGCAGGCTTCATTCAGCCGCCAGAAGAGGAGATTTGTCCCTAGTTCAAGTTCTGATAGAATCTGGAGCAGATGTGAATCTAAAAGACAATGCAGGTTTGGATACTTTTGATCTAATTGTTTGTATAATTTGACCTCAATGGAGTCCATATTTTATCCCCTCCTCCAATTTCTTTTCTTTTTTTTTTTTTTTTTGTGTGTGTGTGTGTGTGTGTGTGTGTGTATGTATGCGTGTTTTAGGGAATGGTCTATAGGATGTTCAGGGTCTCAATACTAGATCAGACTCGTAGTGATCCACCTGTTCACAGCCTCCAAAATACTGGGATTACAGGCACACACCACCACACCCAGTCTCAGTTACTGATTTCAGCTTGCCCCAGGGGTGGGGCCAGCAAGGCAGGTCTGGTCGAACCCTGCTTGGAATTGCTTTAACCCACTGAGCTATTTGGCCGGCCCACCTCCTCCAGTTTCAATCCTGGCTGATATAACTAACTTTGATCTATATTTTTGCTTAACTGAATGTTACTGTTCAACATTACTAAAGTAATGCTGTCCTTTGAAACAGTTTTTGCATCCACTTGAGTGCATTCTAAGGGGAATAGAGAATGAAAAATAAAGGAGCTAGTTCTTTTTCTTGGAAACCTTAACTCCATTCCCTGACTTCGGAGCTGATACAAAATACTTGGGTTTTCTGTACCTTCCTTTCTTTTCTCCTCCCTTTATACTATTCTCTACTTCTGTTCTTTTCTCTCATTTGTACTCTAACATGCTAGTTTAGAAATTGATCTTCTAACATTTTGCTTATACACACAATCTATGAAGAACTCCAGAAGGAAACCCCAGTGGTTAATGGGCCCAGTTGTCGTTTTCTAGAGAAATGTGACAGTGTGAAGAGACAGATATGAAAGCCATTTTAGTAGCTTAGTTGAAACAAATTGAGAAGATTAGCATTTACTCTCGTTCCAGTATATCTTATATCCTGTGAGTTGTTTTCATCAATATTTATGAGGAGATCAATTAGTGTTCAAAAGTGAAACTTATAGTTCAAGGCTATCTGTACTATATTTCTTGTTGATACTAGAATATACATAAATATTAATTCCACTAATGCAAAAAAATTTTAACAAAATTTTATGAATGTTGATTGGTAAAGAGTGGCTTCTTTTGTTCTTTTTTTCTTTTTTAGGTTGGACACCACTTCATGAGGCATCTAATGCA
Source organism: Octodon degus (assembly GCF_000260255.1). NCBI lineage: Eukaryota > Metazoa > Chordata > Mammalia > Rodentia > Octodontidae > Octodon > Octodon degus. The sequence continues at coordinate 2,953,196 of NW_004524753.1, read as the reverse complement.
GGATTTAGTGATATAATTGTCGAGTTATTAAAAGCTGGTGCTAGTGTTAATTGTGAAAGTGTAGATGGAATTCTACCCTTACACGATGCTGTTGCAGGCAATCATTTAAAGGTAAGTACATAATAAAGTAGGTTCTTTTCCTAGGAAAATTATTGAAGAAAATATAGATATTTTAAGCTCAGACCTAAAGTGAGTCCATAAATCAACAAATGATTTTGAAACTTGCTAAAATTATAGATACAGGTATATTTAGTATGGATTGGAAAATCAATACTTGTTAACAGTTTTTCATGATTATATAATATAATAAAGCAGGAGAAAACACATTCTGTAAGTCTGATACATTTCATCTCAAAATATCTAAAATGATTAAAGAACCTAATTATAGTGATTACATATATAACAGCTAGA
>NW_004524753.1:2938344-2948905 GCF_000260255.1 Octodon degus | reverse complement strand
TGCATCTTGGTATGATTTTGTTTAAATGTCTTTGCAAAGGTTCATTTTTCTTGGAAATGGGGTATTATAAATTGAACTAAATTCAGAAATTTTAAATCTTTTTTTAAAAAAATGCTTGAAACTATTGTTTGAAGCAAGGTACAATTCCCCTATGATGAATGCTATCACTATGTATATATAAAATGTACCAATAAAAAAATTCAAGGAAAAGAAAAAAAAACATTAAAAAAAGACCTTAAATGTGTTAGATTTTTAAAATTTACTCATTTATGTATTTGGTACAGGGTCTCGCTATGCAGCTCAGACTTGCAGTGATCCTCCTGTCTCAGCCTCCCCAGCACTGGGATTACAGGTGTGCACCACCATGCCCAGTTTCAGTGGGCTGCTCCAGCCTTTCCTGGAGCTGTCATGGCATATGGTACCAGAGATCAAACCCCGTTCCTTCCTCTTGCAAGGCAGGCGCTTAGACTGCTGAGCTATCTCCTCAGCCCCCTCATTAGATTTTTAATTTCATCTTTTTGTTTGGCAAATCTAGAAGGAAACTTATCACTATTAATAGATAATGTAGACTTCAGGAATAATTATTCACTTTGAAAAAAAAAACAGTAAAAGAAATCTACCGAAGAGCAACATAAAATCAGGCTTCATAAAAAAAAAAAAAAAAAAAAAAAAAAAAAAAAAAAAAAACTCCTTGGCTCCTTCATGAGTATTTACTTATCTATCCTGATTTTTTTATGTTTTAATGCATATTTTATTAACTTTATTTAACATGACTATAAATAATATCACTCATAAAATTATTCATCCCTTCCTACTTTATTTCATAGAGGAAATGGTAGATTTATCTAAATACAGAAAACCTCTCCTTTACGAGTCTTTGTTTTCTTTTTGTTAAAAAATAATATAAAATGTATCCTGATATTTTTAAGAGCCTAGTGAATTTTTCTTTCCTCTTCCCCTTCCCATTTCAACACGTTCATCCTACTTCCCAGTAGTTGTGCTCTATTGTGCTCTTTATTTATCCTTTGTTTCCCACACAAGAGAAACGATGCCACGTTTAAACTGTGTCTGATTTATTTCTCTTAAGATTATGGTCTTGAGATGCATCCATTTACCTAAAAATGTCTCATGTTTATCCTCTTTATGGCGAAGTAGAACTCCATTGTATATAAAACCATGTTTTATCGATTCATCTTTTGATGGGTATATGGATTGTTTCCAAGATTTAACTATTATGAATCACGCTACTGTAAACAGGGTTATGCAGCTATCACTGAGATAAGATGTTTTGATTCTTTGGGGAAGATTCTTAGAAGGGTAGCAGCTGGGTCAAATGGAACCTCTAGTTTTAGTTTTTTGAGGAATCTCCATAGTGATTTCCATAATAATTAGATCAATTTACAATCCCACCAACAATGGAAAAGGAGTCCCCTCCAGTCTCATCAGCATTTGTTACTGATTTCGTGATGACAGCCATTCTTTCTTGAGTGAGATAAGAATCTCACTGTTGTTTTAATTTGCATTTCACAAATGACAGCGATGTTCAACATTTTTTCAAATATATATTTGCTGTTTGTACTTCTTCATTTGTGAAGTTTTATTCATCTCATACCAGGTTTTGGATTGGGTCTTTGAATTTGGGAGGTCTGATTGTTTTTGACAACTCAGAAAACCTGCAGGTAACTTTAAACTTAATGGTGAACAACTCAGTTTTTCCCCTTTATATCAGGAACATAAAAAAGATACCTGCATTCGTCACTTCTAATCAACATTGTACTGAAGGTTTTAGCTAGTGCAGTTAATAAGAAAAAGAAAGACATCCCATTTTTGAGACCATTGGTTTCTTTATTTCATATAACATGACAAAAACTGTTCATTTGACAATGGAAAAAAAAAAAAAACCTATGAGAGAGCCAGGAATATAACTCAGTGGCATAAGTACCTGCCTGGCAGGTCCCAAGTTTCATCCCCAATACTGCAAAAAAGTACAAAAAAAATAACCGTAATTCTCACAAGATTTCAATGTTCTTTCTTTTCTTTTTCTTTTTCTTTTTTTTTTTAACACTTTCTGCATATCAACAGTGAACAGTTGGAAGTTGAAATTTTAAAATAATATTTATGGGATCGGGGAGATAGCTCAGTGGAATAAGCGCTTCCCTGGCAAGTGCAAGTGCCTGAGTTCAATCCCCAGTTCTGCCAATAATAATAATAATAATATTTATGATTATATAAAAATATTAAATGCTTTGAAATTTTATTAAATATGTCAGACTGGCAAATAGTTCAGCGGATTAAAGCACCTGTAAGCAGGCGCAGGGGCTGGGAGTTTGATCCTGGGCCTGCCGTGCCAGCCCTGCCCCTGAGGTGTACAGAGAGGGCAGTTGAGACTGGGTGTGGTGGTATGTGCCTGTAATCCCAGCTCTTGGGAGGCTGTAAACAGGCGGATCACTATAAATCCCATCTAGTAGTGAGACCCTGAAGACCCTTCCCTAAAATACAAAAATAAATGTGTCAAGACCATTATACCTTTATAATGCATTGTGGGGATTTTATGGCTTCAAAACTTGGTCTCAGGTTACCTTGGACACTTGAACCCACTGTCTAGTGCAGGCACAGAGTGGGACAGCCTTATGTAAACATGAATTAGCCTTAGATACCCACACATGTGCTGGTTAGGCCAGCAGAGGGCAGTGTAAATAGGTGATAGTGGCATAGATTAATAATAAACAATATAGTCACAGCTGCTCTTGTTGCGGCCTGCCTTGTGAGCTGCTGTCTGCCCCACATGACTTCTTTTCCTTGAGGATCTCACCTACAAAAGTACTGCCGCAGGGCCCTGCTTCCACAGCATGCTACAGAACATTGCTGTAAAAAGATCTGAATAAATGGAGAGATACACCATGCTCATGTCTTGAAGGACTCAGTGTTACTTATATATTAGTTCTAACCAAGTTTACCTAAAAATTCAATACAAATTCAAATTATTGTGAATTCATGTAGAAATTGATAAGTTGCTTCTATAATTCATATGAGAATCAAAGAGCTTAAAATAAGGATTTAAAAAAACAACTATTTAGGAGACTTACCACTAGTTGTCATGAATAGATGTTTATTCTACCGCCATAGTAATCAAGAAGTATGTTACTGTCTTGAATTAGACCATGGTTTCTCAACTGTAGTACTGCTGACACTTTGGGCTGGATGTTTCTTTGTTATGAGTTGCTGTGCTGTACAATTTATAGGCTATTTAGCCACATCTCTGACCTATACCCTCTAGATGCCAGTGAGACTCACACTCCCCATTTGTGACAAATAAAAATTTCTGCAGTCATTCATTGTTGAATGTATCTTGGAGGACAAAGTAATCTTCAGTTAAGAACTACTGAGTTTCATATGTGGAACAAAATAAAACATCTAGAAATAGTCCCACAAAAGCACAGTCCCCTGATTTTTTACAACCCCACAAGCCATTTTCAGTAGAGAAAGGATATTCTTTCAATAAGTAGAGTTGTCTTTTTTTTTTTTTTTTTGCAGAACCAGGGATTGAACTCAGGCCCTTGCACTTGCCAGGCAAGCGCTTATTCTACTGAGCTATCTCCCCAGCCCCTGGGTTGTTGTCTTTGAATTTCCATTTGTAAAAATAAACTTTTCACTATATATAAAAATTAATTTTAAATGGATCAAAGACCAAAGTAGTAGACAACTAAAAGACTACTTAATTTTGAGGTAGACAAAATTTTCATAAATAGAACATAAGAGATGTGAATTCTAAGTGACATTATTAAAAAGACAAGCCTGATCTGGAAAAACATTTCTCCTAAATCATTTATCTGATAATAGCTTGTATCTAGGATGTATAAAGAATTCTTTCAATTCAGTAGTGAGATTAGCAACCCAATAGAAAAATAAAAGATTTCAAGAGCTGCTTCCACAATATATATACAGTATAAATGATGACAAGGAAGTACTAAGACCAAGAACCATTCAACATTGAGATGATGCAAACCAAATCCACAATCAGATGCCGTTACACCACTGGGATTGCTTTAATTCACAAGATAGACAATGCTAAGTGCTGAGGAGACTGTAACAACTAGATAGATTTCTGATAAAAATACATAACACTATACTTGGAAAAATAGTCTTAACAATATTTTGTTACCTTAGCAATACACTAACTGGGCTGGGGATGTAATTCAGTGGTAGAGGACTTGCCTGGCAAGCCTGAGGACTTGGGTTTGAACTAGAGTACTAAACTGTACACATGCATATATTAAAATGTATAGATACAAAAATGCAGCATGAATTTTTGGTCCCTGGCTAGATATTACCCAAGAGAAATAAAATGTTCTTTTGTTTACACAAAGCTTGTACTAGAATGTGAAAGCCTTGACCTAGACCCCAGCATCTGACACCTGGTAAATTAACCATTGAATTGTTAAAAAGAATAGACTATATTCACCCGTCAGTATGGGTGAATCTCAAAAACATATTAAGTCAAAGAGACTAAAAACAAGACTACATTGTAATGCAAATGAAAAAAAATTAAATGATAGAAACAGATCTTGGTTGTCTGGACTAAAAAATTTGGGGAAGAGGGAGATTTGACTGCAGAGAAACAGGGATTTTTTTTTTTTTTTTTGCATGTGCTGAAGGGATGTTTTAAGTCATGCTTACAGTATTTACCACTTCAGAAAGGCTTTTTTTTTTTAAGGCTTATTTTTAATGTTTGCCAAGTTTTTTGGCCCTTAGGCCTACCCCATCATATCACCTGGGTCTGTCTCCCTAACTAGCTTTAGATTTTCTTTCTTTCTTTCTTTCTTTCTTTCTTTCTTTCTTTCCTTCCTTCCTTCCTTCCTTCCTTCCTTCCTTCCTTCCTTCCCTCCTCTTCCTCCTCCTCCTCCTCTTCCTCCTTCTTCTTCTTCTTCATCATCATCATCATCATCATCAACTCTACAAGGTCTCACTACATAGATCAGACTTCTTATAGTGATCCTTGTGCTTTCAGCCTCCCAAGTGCTGGGATTACAGGCACACATATCACGTTCAGTCTCAATCTCTGTCTCAGTGCACCCTGGGGGCGGGGCACACTGGGGATGGAACCCTGGCTGCTGTGCTCTGCCTAAGCAGGTGCTTTAATCTGCTGAGCTATGGGGCCAGCCCTTAGCTTTAGCTTTTCTTGTTTAGTATCTTGCTGCCCTAGAAAACTTTGTTGTTCTACTAGAATTTTTCCAATTAATATTATTTAAAATCAACTGTTAAAGAGTATTCAGAGTCTCTTCTTTTGTGTATTCCGAAGTAATGTATTCAATAAATACATCTATATTAATACAATATTAAAGCCCAAAGAAGGAAAAATAGTAAGGTCTTAAGTTGTAGTCTAGATAAACCTCTTTTTATGAAAATAATGCTCCATCCCATGGAAAGTTGGAAAAATTTCTGAAGATTAAAATTTAGGTTTCTAGTTTGCAAAGTTAATCCTTGGGGATAATCTAAGTAATCTGTATTTTTTTAAAACTCCCCCAAAGGGCCAGCCACATAGCTCAGCAAATTAAAGCGCCACAGGGACCAGAGTTGATCTCCAGCGGAGTGGCTGCTGTGCTGGCCCCATCTCCAAGGTGTACTGAGACAGCACCTGGAAGGCTAAAAAGAGGATCACTACCAGTCCAATCTGTAGTGAGACCCTGTAGACCCTGAACTAAATACATTAATAAAAAAAAAAAAACCAGTTACTTTAGTGATAATTCAAGCTTACAGATAACTGGATAGATGTATTGCTGACCCTCTTTTTAAAATAAGTAAATTTTCCTTTTAAAATGTCTTTATTCAGACATCACTAAGGTATGTATATGCAGGTTTAATCAGAAAGCTATGCAGGAGAATTTTGCATATGCTTCAGTACATCTACTGTTTCCACAGTTAGTGTTTTCACTTCTCTAAAGGAAAAATGAGGAGTTAGCTAATTTTATTAAAAGCTTTCTGTGTGCCAGGTACTTTATAGAAGCTCAAATTTATCCTTCATAGGTTGGTTTTAAAAAAAAAATGAGATCAGAGATGGTAAACAGCTTGCCTGAGAACTGACCCAGTAAGTGGCAAGACTTTTGGATGTTTGACTTTCAACAAGTATGCTATCTAGACAGAACAAAGAAGAGCTGTCCTTTGTCTTTTCTACTGGTTCATTTTGCTCCTGAATTTCTCTTGCTGTATGCAAACAGAAAAACAAAAACCTACTGGCATGTACCTATAATCCTAGGCTAAAGGAGGAAGCTAAGGAAGGAGGATTAGAAGTTCAAGACCAGCCTGGGCAACTTAGGCTCTTTCTCAAAATAAAAACAGAAAAGGCTGGGGCATAGTTTAGTGTAGTGGCTGTAGGTTTGATCCCTAGTGCCATGAAAAAACAATACATAAAAAAACAAGGAGGCAGGGGCTGGAGAGATGGCTCAGTGGTCTAAAGCACCTACTTGGAACTAGCTTGGCAAAGCATCAGGGACCGCGGTTCAATCCCCCAGCACCACATGCCAGCCAGCCCCGCCCCCTGGTGGGCTGAGCTGGCCACACACACACACCACACACCACACTCTCTCTCTCTCTCTCTCTCTCTCTCTCTCTCTCTCTCTCTTTCTCTCTCTCTCTCTCTCTCAAATAAATAAAAAAAAATTTAAAAAAAAAAAACAAGGAGGCAGAAATCAACAGGATCACTGTGAGTCTGAGCTGCATAGTGAGACCCTGCACACACACACAAAAAAGAAAAAATACTGGGACATACTATGGGGTGAATTGTGTCTGTTTCCCACTATCTTTAATATCATGTGATTAGGACTATTACTTAGAAGATACAGGAAGAATATTAAAATGAATATTAGGTTGTTAGGTTGAAATATCCGAATAGAACTAACAGTGTGTTAGTTTTCTGTCACTGTGATAGAATACCTGATATAAATCAAGTTAGAGGAGGTATTACTGCACTGCAGGCAGCAGTGTATGTGTAGGGGGTACCAGGGCTAGAACTCAGGACCTTACTCTTGCCAAGTGGTGCTTGTGCCACTGAGCTATCTCCCTGGCATGGAAGCATATTACTAGGCTTTCATGTTAGTGTGTTTTTATGGGTTCTCTTATGAGGACCAGTCAGGCCAAATCAATGGGTCATTTTACAGTTGCTGTATCAAGTTGAATTTAAAACTTTCTGTTTATACTCAATACTAGGAATTGAATTCAAGACCTGGCATTTGCCAGGCAGGTGCTATGCCACTGAGCTAGTTCCCTAGTCCCAAAATTTCTTGATTAGAATTTGAAAACTTTTAAGTAATTTCTAATGCATAGTAGTAGTGTCTTCAGGCATAAACAGCTATGTGTAGAGATAACTGAAAAACTACATTTTAGGTAGCTGAGATACTACTACAACATGGAGCAAACCCTAATCAAAAAGGTCAAACACAGAAGACTGCTTTGGATGAAGCAAATAATGAAAAAATGAAAGAGTTACTAAAAACCTATGGTGCTAGTGAGACCAATAATAAAGATGGAAATAATGCTGCAGTCACTGGTATGTATCTCAGTATTACTTGCTATTTTGTAAGATGTGTGTCTATTTAGAAAATTAAAATCTCCATAATTGTATAAATTGTTCCAAAACTGAGGATATTTCCTAAATTCTTAAAGATTATTTACTATGAGAAATCAGTAATTTGATTTAATTTATAGATCACATGATCCTATCTGGTTGAAGTTACATGTTGAAATGAAATCTGTATCATGCATTATCAAACATGAATCTCCCTTCCTTTGGGATTGAGATAGAGACTTAACTAAAACTAGGTAGACTAATTTACTTGTAGTGGAGCTGGAAAAGGGTGACATTATGCTAATAGTATATTATGGCAAACAATAAAAAGAATTCTTCCCAGTTTTGATCCTGACCACATGATCTAGTGATTAGTAAAATATTACACAATGAATATCTTTGGTTTGTCCAATCATTTCAATAACTCCTCCCTTGGAAGTCAGCAGAGTAAGGGCCGGCGAAATAGCTCAGTGGACTGAGCACCTGCTTTGGCAAGTGCAGGGACCAAGGTTCGATCTCTAGGCCCGCATGCTGCACTGGCCCCACCTCCAGGGCATGCTGAGCTGGCAACCGAGCCCAGGCATGGTGGCGCACGCCTGTAATCCCAGTGCTGGGAAAGCTAAAAACAAGAGGATCACTACAAATCTGAACCTCATAGTGAGACCCTTTTCCTAATACATAAAATGGAGGAAAAAAAAAAAATCAGGTTGGTGAGGAGTGGGGTAGACTTTTAAGTAAGATTTTATTACTTCAAAAATTTGTAATGTTACATACATCTGTTGGGCTCCTGATGACTTTTTAAGAATAATATTCTAATAGAATATTAATTTGTAAAGTGGATATGTTATACTTGCACATATGAGTAATACGTATTATAGTGTTACTATATATAGTGAAAAGACTGTTTCAAGGAAATCTTTAGGTAAAATATTATGGACCTTCTTAATTTTAGCAATAGTTTACATTTCATTAAGTGTTGAGGAAAGGTAGTTGTTTTTTCTGTCTCCTCAAGCTGAAGTTTTGCTCATAGAAGCAGCGGCTCAGTCCTTGCAAAGAGGGAGAGTGCTGGGGTAAAAGTCCCTGTCCCACTCTGCCCCTTCCTGCCCTGCTCCTCAACAACCTGTTGATTTTTAAGAGGGGAGTTACTGATATATGATTGGACAGACCAAAGATAACTCACTGTGTAACATTTTACTAATCACTAGATCATGTGGCCAGGGTCAAAACTGGGAAAGAGTTCTCTCTTTTCATTGCTTGCAACAATATACTAAATTTATAGGTTTGGGGCCTTTCTTAGGGTCGCAGCTATTTCTTACCTTCTCCAAGCCATAACTGAAAGAAAGTTCAGATTCAGTGACTCAGCACTGGCCTCACAGTCTTAGAGAAATTTTGCATTTGAGTTATTAGCACTCTGTTAGAAAGTGCTATGTTTGTTCTTACATGCCTTTTATTTCTGACATGTAACTAACTTGGTCAGATATCCCAGAAGGATGAAGGATATAGGATAAATGATAATGTGGAGAAAGGAAATCCATAGCAGGAGGTTCAAAAGGACTTTATAGTCATGATTAAGAGCCTCGTCCTGCAGTGAGAGCTGGTTTCTACTAGCTGTGTGACACTGGGAAACTTCCTGAACTCTGCTGAAAGAAGCCTGACTTTTTCTGTAAAATGGGTGTAATGAACTCGCCCCACCCCAAAGGATTCACAGAAATTAAATAAGATGATTCACAGAAAGTGTTTGCCACCTAGCATGTGATAATGCTCAATAGATGTTATATTATTCAATTAATAATAATAATGATGTGCTAACTAGCATTAAGATACAATTGTACACTTAATTTATCCTCCCCATCTTGTCAATACTAAAACTGATAAAATGAAGCTGAATTTTTGCACACTTACTCTATTTTCAAACTTTATTTTTAAAGCAAAAATTCCTACTGCTCGTTCAAAAAGATACAAACAGTGTTTGTGTGATGGTGACAATGATTCACCTTCCCCTTCACACCAAGAAAAAGGAAACAAAGACTTTCCCACAGTGAGTAAAATTGAAATTCTTTTTATTCTTCAGTCTAGAAAATGCCATTGCCTATTGGTGTCATTCTCCATTTTAAGGTCACATAGGTTGATGATGTTTTTTGTTACAAGAAAATAAAATATAATTGAACAGAATGATCCAGCAAGATATACCATGTGGCTTCTACATGGAATTCAGAACTGTCTGCTCTGCTGACCGTACACCTGATTTGAGCTGTTTGGCTACTTATCAACAGACACTGCCACTGTCAGCACGTATCTTTACTCACTCTCAGAAGTGTCTAGGATAATCAGTGCCTAGAAAAGACTCTGGAACCCAAGCAGAGAAAAGAAACCTGCTTCAGTTGTCCTGGATTCCCCCATAATTTGTAATAATAGAGTTTTCTATGAAACTCATCATGTTTTTGCAAAAGTACCCTAGTAATTGTCAAAAAAGTACATATTGAAATGGATGCTGTCAGTTTGACAAAGAAGAAACAGTTTACTAGACATAAACTTGTTAAGTAAGGTAAACTCCTGATGAAATACTGGTTGGAGTAAGTCATGGCACATTGTAGTTAAGACTGACTACATTCATAAGAAGATATTTTCTTTATCCTCACCTATAGGTAGAGGCTAAGCCTAGGCACAGATATAGTCTTTAGTTTTCTTTTGTAACTTTTTTTAGAACCCATGCACTGTGTAAAGAAGTAAACCTTGGGTTATCTTGTTTTGTGTTTTTGTATTTTAGTTTTACTTTGATGCACTTAATAAATGACCATGATAAATTTGCTTTACCAGATTAGATAATTTTATTGTGTGCATTTTCCATGTCCCTTGTAATGATCAAAATAAAATTTTAGAGCCACATACTTCAGAAGACATTGAGAACCTCCACATTTTAAAGATGAACATAATGGGACTGGGGAGATGGCTCAGTAGAATAAGCGCTTCCCTGGCAAGCGCGAGAGTCTGAGTTCAATC
>NW_004524753.1:2924470-2937684 GCF_000260255.1 Octodon degus | reverse complement strand
AGAGAGAAGGGCCTAGAGAGGCAGTGGTGATGGGTGTGATCTGGAGGTGTGTTTCTTGTCCCTGGCTCCTCCTTTCTTCCTGCTTCCTGGCTGCCATACAAAGACAGCTTGTTTGGCCATGCCACTCCACCATGCCACCTCAGCATTGGAGCCAGTCATGCCTGGACTGAACCCTCTGAAATTGTGGGCCAAAGTAAGTTTCAAGTGTTGAGTATTTCGTCCCAGCAAAGAAAAAGAAAATAAAGATGGATGAGTAGATTAATAGGTAGGTAGGTAGATAGATAGAATTATAATACCAAATTACCTAGTTATAAAATTCTAAATTCTGAGAAAACCCAGTTGAAATTAATGAGAGGTTTCATGTATGAACAATGGGCTTTACATAACAATAGTAAACAATTAAGCTCTTATGTTGTACTAACATTGTCCTTAGTGTTTTATATGTATTGCTTATCTCAAGCCTACTGAAAGTAAGTAATTGCTGGAATTACCCAGCTACAAAGAGCTGGGGCCAGGGTTGCACCCAGGCATCTGGATCTGGAGGGAACTCCATGATTTTACCTCACAACAAAGAGAAGGATCTGGGCAGTGTGAATTGAAGGCATTCTAGGGAAGAAAAGAAGTATAAACATGGCAGCAAGGGGTGGAAACACATCCCATTATTGTCTGCTTTTTTAAAAAAGTCTGCAGTATTTATACAGTTTACACAAAACATGATTACATTTTGATCAATTGAGCATTCTTAGGGCCAGCCATATAGCTCAGTGGATTAAAGTGCCTGCAAGCAGGCACAGGGACCAGGAGTTCGATCCCTGGGCCTGTTGTGACAGCCCTACCCCCGGAGCACACTGAGACAGCAATTGAGACTAGGCATGGTGACGCACACCTGTAATCCCAGCTCTTGGGAGGCTGTAAACAGGTGGATCACTACAAGTCCGATCTAGTAGTGAGACCCTGAACACCCTATAGACCCTTCCCTAAAATACAAAAAAAAAATTGTAGCAATCATTTACTATATATTTGTCAGTGGCGTATCAAGGAGCAAACCTGTGATCATAGTTAAGTTTCTAATATTTTTTATCTGATAGCATCAGACCATCAGTGCCATTCTACAAGATATAGAGGAAAGCCAAGAAGAGTTATTAGAGTTTGACATAAGAAACCCTAAGGATGCAGGTAAGTATGTTCTCATACTCAAGTGGTTGTTTCAGGCATCAGGGGTCGTTGCTACCTTAATCTTAAGGTACATGCTTATTTTAATGTTCTCAATGGCTCAAACAGCAGCCTCCTTTTATATGAGAATATTTAAAGCATCAGGAATTGTCATTACATTCATTGATACAAACCAATAGTGTAATTGTTAACAAAGATCTGTATTCATGATGATATGAATAATTTGAGAGATATTCAGACTACAATCAAAGATAAGCAGCTACAAGTGATATGTTTAGATAGAGATACTACCAAAAAGCATCAGGGGTCTAGTCATATCTAGGATTGTGAGATTGTGTTGCTTCTTGACTCTTTAGCTTTACTCAGCTTTGATAACGTTTAAAAACAGATCAAAATTGCTGTGTGCAGTGATGACGTGGGCAGAGAAGATCCTTACAACGTGAGCACATACACTAGCTAACCATGCAGGTGATTATTAATTTGAGCTTAGTCAGTGGGGCAGAACAATTAGAATTTAAGTGGGATGCTCCTTCTTGGTGCGTTGCTCTTTCTCTACTATACTGTAGGGCAGTTCCTTAGGATTATGTAATTGAGTTAGCCTTGATTTCGATATCTGGACCATTAATTTTAGAAAAGTGAGTCATTCATAATTGCTTTTTAAAATGCAACAATAGGATAGACCTGTGTGGCCAAATGTAAAATTTGCTATCCTTCAGTTAACTGTCATATTATTACCATCTTCATAGAACAATACATTAAAAAGATGTTGGAGATCAAAGAGATTATGGATAATGTGCTTTCCAAGCAGAAAGCAGAAAGGGATGATTTAGCTAAAAAATACAGGTGAGTAAAAAAAAAACCAGTTGGATTAATTAAGAGTTTCTATAGTAAACTCATTTCTAACTACAGCACTACTATAGTTGAGATCTTAATGCCCCATGGACACTGTTGGGAAGTGGGAAAGACTCTGAGATGGGGCCTAGTAGAGTCTTCCAGTTGCTGGGGAAGGATCTTGGCTCCTTTCTTTTCCTCTCTTCCTTCGTGGCTTGACCTTGAACCAAATGGTAGCTTCACTCTAGCACTTGCTCCTCTTTCTGTAATGTGCTGCCTTCTCACAGGCCCAAATTATTGAGGTCAGCTTACCATGAACTGATGCCTCTAAAACTGTGAGCCAAAATCAACCTTTTCATAAGTTGATCTGTCAGGTATTTGCTTCAGTAAAAGAAAGATAAGTAACAAATAGTTAGACCTAGGATTTCTTAAGAATACAAACACTGCTTAGGACCAAAAAATAACTTCTTATGGTTGTATGATCTGTTACATCCATTGGAAATTGTACTTTCCATAAAGATATTTATCTATTTCATTATATCTTTATTATAGGATATAATAAAGGACATTTGTAATAATAAGGACATTTGTAATAATATTAAAATATATTATTCAAAACAATATTTTAATACCTGAAAAAGTTGTCCACAGTGAAGAATGCAGTAAAAGCCTTTCAGGTCCAGAATCTCACAAATAAATGTCTCTCTTTACCCTATTCAAATTTTCTACATTACATTATTTTCTTATTATTACAAATGTCCTAGGAAGTTGATTAATTAGCTAATTTGTGTGTGTGTGTGTGTGTGTGTAGTGTGTAAAGTATGTTGCATGAGCTTTCAGTATTTCATGGTCCTTATAGAGTTTTATCCTGATAATACTGTCTTGGTTATATGCCTCTTCTCATCCTTTTTTTTGAGAAAAATGTTTGCTGTATGTTTCTCATTTGAGCATTTTTATTAGTTTTTTGTAGACTTAGTTACAGATGTACTCTATTATTTATTTACATTTAATTTTCTATTTTCTTTATATTTTTGTCTGATAATCACTTAACACCTAAAAGTTTTTCCTGAACTTATTTGAAAATCACTTTTAATTTTTATTTATAAGTCCACTGTCTTTTTTTCTTCATTTTGCTTTTCTCTCCAGTGGGTAAATATCTTAAGTTTCTTTCTGTTTCTTGAATTTTTTTTTCTGGCACCATCGAGCAGGTGAGCTTTTATGAGCTGCAGATGAGTAATTAACCACAGAATATTTTCTAGGGGTTTTAAAGAGTCTGGCTTTAATTTTCCTTCAGTGTCCTATGGCAGAAAATCCACTGAAATCTTGGGAAATTTCTGATCAGTTGGGATTTCAGGCTGTGTGTGTGTGTGTGTGTTTTTTTAAATGTATTTGGTACAGGGTCTCACTACACAGCTCAGACTCATAGTGATCCTCCTGTTTTCAGCCTCCCCAGGGCTGGGATTATAGGCATGTGCCACCACACCAGGTCTCAGTGGCCGGCTCAGTGCACCTAGGGGTAGGGCCAGTGTGGCATGTGGTGCCAGGGATTGAACTCCAGTCCCTTTGCTTTCCTAAGCAGGCACTTAATCCACTGATCTACCTCTCTGGCCCTCAAGCTGAAAATTCTTACTAATGTTTCGAGACCCATATGTTTTACATAAGTTTAAGTGTGATGTTATTACCAGTTTAACTGCTTTATCTGGCTTTCGTATTTTATGTTGCTAATTTGATTTCTTCCTGCTTCATATATCTATTCAGATACATCTGTCCTCCCTTGTGCTGAGATTACAGTTCCGTGCCACCATGCCCAATCTTGGTGGCCAGCACGGTATACTGTACTAAGGATCAAATCCGGGTCCTTGTGCTTGTCTAGGCAGGCGCTTAGACTGCTAAGCTATCGCCGTGGCCCCAAAATTATTTTTATAGTAATACTAAGATGTTACTTGCTCATGAATGTGCAATGGAGTTTTCCACAGACTACCATATGGCCAGTGGAATGCATGCTTATATGTTCTTTTTTCTTTTTTTTTTTTTTTTTTTTTTTTTGCGGAACCAGGGATTGAACTCAGAGTGAGCCATCTCCCTGGCCCTGCTTATATGTTCTTATAAATTTTTCAATTTCAGTTTCTAAAATAGTAAATATTGATAATCAATATAAACACAAACCTTTTGGTTCTTCAATAATTTTAAGAGTATGACTAGATCTTGAAGCCAAAAAATTTGAGAACCATTGGAAACCAAATGTTTAATATACTCAAGTTTGATGTGGGATAGGTAGGCTTAACCAAAAGACAGATGAAGAGGTGTGATGACCCATTTCATCTGGACTTCTAAGTGTCTTGGTACGGGTCCCCAGTACAGTTACAGTAATGACTTAACAAACTAGTATTTCTTAGATCTAGTTGATATGTGATTGTTGATAAAGCAGTCCTGTTCCTCTATAGCTGAGGAAACCTGAATGGAACTTATTCCCAAATTGTACTTTTTAATGCACCATTCCATTTAAACAGGAACACCAAACATAAAGAATGAGGGAGAGAGGGGGCCAGGGAGATAGCTCAGTAGAATAAGCGCTTGCCTGACAAGTGCAAGAGCCTGAGTTCAATCCCCAGTTCCTCAAAAACAGAAAAAGAATGAGGGAGAGCCAGATGTGGTGGCTCACGCCTGTAATCCCAGAACTTGGGAGGCTGAGACAAGAGGATCGTTACGAGTTCAAGACCAGCCTGGGTTACAAAGTGAGCTCAAGGCCAGCCTGAACTGCATAGCAAGACCTTGTCTCAAAAAGACAAAAAAGAATGAGGGTATTCCTCAGTCAGAAATTTCTTTGTACCTTCCAACCAAAGAAAATAGCAATCTATGTACCTTCCCACCAAAGATAGACAGCCCAAGTTGTCTTTCTCTTTTATGGTTGGCTCAAAACTGATAAATGATGTGAATATAAATCATATTCTAAAAAATAGTACTCACTGTAAGTAAAAGTTTCCTCTTGAAGGTTACATTGTAAAGGTAGACTTTCAAAGCTGATGAAAATTAAAAGAGTATCTTTAACATCTAGATACCTGCTAGGAAGTTTTCTACTGTATTTATACTTTTCTTTTTTCTGTTTCTTCCTGTAGGGTGTCCATAGAGTCATTTAAGCATGGAGTCTTGAGAGAACAGCTGGCCAATTTGGCCACAAGACAGAGGAAACTTTTAGTTGCAGCAAAAAAGCAGAAAAATATAAGCCTGAAAATTCAAAATTATAAGAATGTCACATGCTTGACTAGTCCTCATGTAAGGAAGCTACCGTCCAGTCTAGACATGTCCTGTGATAAGGACACTCAAGAGCTTACCAATCTGGACAACTTAGTACCTCCCCAGTTAAGTCCATTTTCTCCCGTCAACCTTGATTATGGAAGCATGCAAGAAACACCATTGTCTCCAGAGTCTCGGAATGATGGCCAAAATACTAACATCTGTCTAAATTCCAAGGCAGTTAGGAGGAAAGAATTTTCTAGAAGTGAGATGAATTCAGAAGAAAATGAAAATGATTGTACCTTGGATAGTTTATCAAAACCCAGGCACTCAGATAGTACTGAGAAGATTAAATTATCATCCCAACCTACTCCTTTTATTGTTCAACCAAAATACTCACAAAAAGAAAATGATCTTATGGAAACTATAACCAAAGATGAATTTTGTCTTTCAGCCACAAAAAGTACGTTGAATATTTCTGAATGCTCCAGTATCCTTTCCCAAAGTGATGCCCCTGTATCAACTGTTATTTCAGACCAAGACCTTTCCCATTGTGATCCAAAAAGAGAAGACAAAAAAACAGCTTCTCATCTACCACCTGGTGGGGCCTGCAAATCTCTGGCACCTCAGAGGAGCGCTGATCCTGGACATCCCATAAAATCATGTCTTAAAAAGTCAGCTTCTACCACCCCAAGTGCAAGTGACAGGCAGATTTCTTTTTCCTCTAAGTCTGGTCATCAACATGCTATCAAAAAGCCTTTAAGTTTCAGCACAACTCCTAAAAAGAAACGTATACAGATAAAAGATTTGATATTACAAGGAAGAATTAAACCAGGAAAAAATATTTTGGAATTCAAAACACAGGTATTTTTTTAAATATAAAATCATTCAAGTTTTATAAGTCTGTGTTGCTGTAGCATAGCACAGGTCTTTAGAGGTTTTGTTGGGCTTCTTGAGTGGCAGAACACAGCCACTGTGTTCTCAGCAAGTATAATCATGCTTCTGGAATTGTCCTGATGTACTTCAGTCACAAGTACCTTTGGGCTCTCGAGTAGAAATACTTGATTATATTATACAGAAATGATTCAGAAATGAGCAGTGTACTGCTGAAGCATCCCCTGAAGGTACAAATATAAATTCATCTTCTATAACAACCCAATTTAGAACAAGAGTGAGTTGGAATTTAGGTAATGTGGCTCAATTACAACAATATTTATTCATAAAAGCGAAACAAGAAAAAGATCTGTTAGATATGCCTATTAAAAAATGCTTCCTGTCCTCTTCTTCGCATTCACTTTTTAAAAGAGGAATTTAGAGTGTCAAAAATTACAGAGTCCTTGAATCCTTTGCTTATGGATCAGTCTAACAGGAATTGGTCTGGGCAAACCTGAATTTAATTTGAACGATCCCTGTTTCCAGCATTTCTTAGCTTTGGATAACAAGTTTTTCCTAGTCAATAAGCTTTACCTGTAAGTTAATAAAAAATATTTTAATTTTAAAGCTCTGAATTAGAGTTTTATGATTAGTGGCTTGATCTCAGATCTCTGTGTTCTGGTTTGCTTATCTGTTGGCCTCCTTATTGCTAAGTACTACTTAGATTAGCCAAAGCACCTCACATTTTAGAATATTAGTTATATTAACTCAAATATTAACTGTTACTACTTTCTTGAGGTATATTTGGCATACAAAAACACGGTATTTATTTAAACGTACAATTTGAGAAGTTATGTCATACGTACATATCTATGAAGTCATGACCAAAGACAAGATGATTATCCATTAGCCCCAAAAGTTTCTCTTTATATACCTCCTTTATACCCCTCTTTTCCCTCACCAGTCCCCAATTAATTACTGTCTGCTTTCTGAATCTACACACTAGGTTTCATTGCTAAGAATTCTAGATCATTAGAATTATACATTCTGTATTCATTTTAGCTGACTTTTTTCTCTGAATATAATTATTTGAGATTCATATTACGTGTCAGTAGTTCATTCCTTTCTTTGTTCTTGGCCAGTATTCCATCGTTTATCAGTTCACTTGGCATGGACAATTAGATTACTTCTACTTTTTGGCTGTTACATATAAAGCTTCTATACCAAGTATAGTCTGACATAGGCTTTCATTTTTGGATAAATACCTTGGAATAAAATTGCTGAATTATTGGTATCATAAGCATACCTCTAACTTTATAAGAAGAAATGTTAAAGCTATTTGTAAATTTTTTACATTTCCATCAGTTGTATATAAGAGGTATACTATAGTTCTTCTGTGTCATCACCAGTGCCTATTATGGTCAGTTTTTCCATTTTAATTTGTACTCTTTCATGGTAATACGTAGTGTAGATGTGTATTGTATATAATGGAACAGCTATATATGTGTAGTGAGCTATCATTGTGTGTTTAATTTGAACAGGTTGGTTGTAGTGGAAGCTTTATTTCTCCTATGGAATCATCTTTTGTTGATGTCTGCTTTTAGAGTTTGCCTTTAGAAGAGATTAATTCCTTTTTTGCAGTGACTTTAAGATTCTATTTTTGGGCCTAGAGAGATAGCTCAGTAAAATAATTGCTTGCCTGACAAGCACAGGGTCCTGAGTTCAATCCCCGGTACCACAGGAAAAAAAAAAAAAAACAAGATTCTATTTTTATATTGCATTTTCAGGATTTTGAATATGATACATTGTGGAGAATTTCTCTCCTAAGTGTGGCTATTTGATGCTGTTACATAACTCATCCTATGTTAAATTATTATCTATATGTTAAATTATTGCGATTTTTTTTGCTATTGTATCGATAAACAAGGTTTTTATGCCATTTGTGCTGTTTTCTAATTTTTCACTAATTCCAGTAAGTTTTAGTCTTTTTGGATCTATTTTTCATGTTTTCTTTTTCTTTTTAGGGTATCTTTCATTAATTGGGTACCAACTGCAGCACTGTCTTATGACACTGTGTCTTCACATTGGTCACTTTGCCCTGTATATTATAGTTTTAATCAATTTTTTTCCAGAACCGGGGATTGAACTCAGGCCCTTAGCCCTTGCCAGGGAAGCGCTTATTCCACTGAGCTATCTTGTTACATTGGTCACTTTGGCTGCCCATACTTTCAGCAGAACTTTTAATCTCCTGAATTTATATTTGGAGCCTTTTTATGAACTCTTAATTATTTTCTATACTCGTCATTCATGTTTTGAATTATTTTGTTTAGCTCTGCTTGCTTTTTATTAATGTCTTCTGTAGATTCACTGATCATTTTATTTGACCCATTAACTTTTATTTGTATCTTCTGTGATTTTTCTGAATACCTTATTTACTAATCTGCTTTATTATCGCCCTTGAGATAATTTGGCTGTGTGCCTTGTGATTTCTTCCTCTTTAATGCCCCATGGATCTGCTTTGGGGAATTAGGAATGTAGGTAGGCTTTTTTTTCTTGGCTTCACTTCTGTTTCCGTTTTTTTTTTGTTTGTTTGTTTGTTTGTTTGTTTGTCAATTTGTTTTTGTTGAGGCTCCCTGGTTGAGTGTAGTGGAAAGCTTTGTTTCTACTATGGAGTCATCTTTGTTGCTGTCTAGTTTTCAGTGGTGTTTTCTGGGCGTGTCTCACTATGAGTTTGGATGCAACCACCTCCATTCACCTGGGGTGGGAAGGTTCATCATATCTGACCCAGTACACAGTTCTCTAAGAATAGATCACAGTATTGTTAATGACTTCAAGGCAATCCAGATATTGATCCCAAGAAAACCAAGTAGTAGCCATGACTGTGCCATCTTGACTATAATAACAAAATCAGCATCAATATTTTTACCTATAGGGGGTGGAGAGATAGCTTGGCAGTATAAGTGCCTGCCTGGCAAGTACAAGGACCCGGGTTTGATCCCCAAAACCACGTGCCATGCTAGCCCTGGAACCCCAGGTGCACCGTGCCAGCCCCAAAACCAGGCGTGGTGGTGCATACCTATAATCCCAGTGCTGGGGAGGCTGAGACAGGAGAATCACTACAAGTCTGAGCTGTTTAGCATGACCCTGTACCAAAAAAAAATAAGTGATTTTCTTAGAAAAAATTTTAATTACAATAAATATCTACTAAGTGGAACAACTTTACCTCAAACAACAAACCAGTATTCAACAGTAGTCACATAAACTTAGCTAGATAGCTAGAGAGTTATAAAACTTAGTAGAGAACAAAGATTGTAAAGTTTGAATAATTAATCAGTGGGATATGAGAGAAAAGTGAGGTAAGGGAACCCTACTGATATGTAAAAGGAAATCAGTAATGTTAGAATAGTTGCAGGAAAGAATGAATTGAAAAAGAAGAAAAAAGAAAGAACAAAATATAGGCTATAAATGATAAGCAAGAAGAAAAAGTTGAAAGGGGAATAGAGAAAAGAAATAGAGAAATAAAAATGAAACCAAAAACTAGCAAGTAGCTCTGCACACCAAGCACTTGCTTAGGCAAGCACAGGGAGCAGGATTCGATCCCTGCACCACATACAGCGCCAGCCCCACCCCCCGGGCTTACTGAGCCAGCCACAGAGACTGGGCTGTAATCCTAGTGATGGGGAGGCTGAAAACAGGAGGATTACTGAGTCTGAGCTGCATAGTGAGACCCTGTATCAAATACATTAAAGAAAGAAAAGGATAAAACACAACCTCCTTCCCAAATAAAAACCCAATGAAGGAAAGACAGAATAATAAATAAAATATAAAAATAAAAAAAAGATTTAGTCCAAGAAAAAATTCCTTTGTTTTGAATGCGTAGTTTCTTTCCAAGATCTGCAGTCTTGGGCTACAATCAGAATATTCTCCTAGTTTTAGGACCCTATGTGTTTTTGAGGTGCCTTTCCCTCATCAGAAGCCCCTCTGTCCATTCTCCCCAGGCTGCAATTCAAGTTAGGGTTGTGACCTTGCTGCCATTGGTAGATGGAAAACATGACTTTCCCTCTGCTCTCTGTTAGATGTAGGCCTTGGGGCCAGGTCTCAGATGTACTGTTAGACTTAAGGTCAGCACCCTTGGGGGCTGATTGTTCCCCTCTGTCCCAGGGTGTTGTCTTTATCCAGGATCAGGTTGATTGGTTAGTCCATCCCTCTGCTGCCCCATGCCATCTAAAATGCCATTGAGAGCTGATTTGGATGATCATGCCCTTGAGTCGGGTACCACGTGGTTAGTGTGAGCCTGTTTGCTTAAATTAGGGGGGCCTTGTGTGCAACATCTTTTAAAAAGCAGGCCTATGATTGTGATCCAGTTTAATTTATCAGCTTTTTATAGGTTATACTTTTCCTGTCGTATTTGAAGATTTGACTCAAAGCAACAGATTTTTTTTCTTGCAAGTTGTCAGAGTGTTTGGTTTACATTTAGGGCTGTAATTCATTTTTAATTAATTTTTATCTATAGGATAAAATAGGATCCTTTTCATGTTTCTGAATTTGTATATTCAGATGTTCCAGCAGTATGTGTTGAAAAGTATTCTCTCTATTGAATAGCCTGTGTACTTATGTCAAAACTCAGTAGATTCCCTATTCTGTTTCACTGATCTATTGTACTGATCTACCTGTCAGCCCCCTTCACCCCTAGAATTTTAGCTCTGTCTCTTCATCTTTGTGAGTCCACAGACTTTGCCTGGATTCCCCTTCCCTACACTATGATCCGGAAGCTCTCTTAAGAGCAGTAAGCAGAGGCATTTTCAGGGCTTACCACATTAAATTCTTACAACACAGGGATCACAGTACTTTGCTTTCTCATGATTGGTTTCTTGGAAACCATTATTTCATATATTCTAGCTTTTGATTGTGCTAGGCTAAATTTGGTCTTTGCCCTGTTATTTTATCATGGTCAAAAACAAGTTCACTGGGGCCGGGGAGATGGCTCAGTGGAATAAGCGCTTCCCTGGCAAGCGCTAAGGGCCTGAGTTCAATCCCTGGTTCCACAAAAAAAAAAAAAAAAAAAAGTTCATTGATTTCAGTAAATTTTATCTTTTTTTTTTTCTTTCTTTCTTTCGTTTTTTGTTTTTTTTTTTTTTTAACTTTAGGAGACTACCCATAAGGCCAGTATTTTATTGAGTGGTAAAATTAAGGTTGAAAATGGTCAGATTTATCAAAACCCAGTCACCTGGCTAAAGGACCTTCTGGGAGGTGACAGTTGTGTGACTTGGAATTATGCTTGGAGTAAGGTGAGTCATTCATAAATTTGATTTAATTTTATATTCAAATGGAAAGACATGAATACTCTGAGCTACATTGCGCCCGCATCTCCGCTGTGTAGTGCCATCTGCTTTCCCCCACAGCTGTGCTTACAGCATTGCTGTGAGCATGGCCGGCAGCTGACTGTACCTCCACCTCTTTGCTCCTTCTCAGCTCAGAAACTTTACTGTCCCTAATTTTTTTTTTATTCCCAGTAGATTTCATGTCTTTGTGACTCCAGATAAAAAATGTGGGACCTCTGACGCATTAATAATGTAGTCAGTAAATGTTACTGTTATTCTGATAAAACAAACTCTCAGCAAATACAAAAGGAATGGACAAAAACTCTAAGGCTTATAGAATTACACTTTCATTTCTGCACATTAACAGTATCCACAGATTTCTAAAGGAAATATATTTTTCAAAAAGAAATGCTTTTGGGCTGGTGAGATGGCTCAGTGGTCTAAAGCACCTACTTAGAACAAGCTTCGCAAAGCACAGGGACCGCAGTTCAATCCCCAGCACCACATGCCAGCCAGCCCCGCCCCCTGGTGGGCTGAGCTGGCCACACACATACACACGCATGCACGCACACACATAAATAAATAAAATTTAAAAAAAAAAAAAAAGAAATGCTTTTATTCAGAGCCCCTCACCTCTGGCATCTGAGGTAAAAGCCCTGTCAGGAGTGACTGACACCCCGTGGTCCAGTGGTTATCCACCTGTGTGCCCACAAACACACTCAGGCGGTCTTAGTGATTTACTCAAAAAAGGGGGTATCATTACTTCCCCATTACCGTTTCAAATAATAAAGCCTACCATTAGCTTCCGCTAGCCACTGCAGTAAGCTTCCGGACACCAGTAATAGGTGCAGTTTGTTTTCTTTGTTGTTGTTGTTGTTGTTGTTGTTCAACCCAGCTTTGCCCACTCCCATCGCCAGCTGCTGCACTGCCCTCAAACTCTGCCCCAGCTCTGCATCCTGATCTCCTAAAACAGTGGTGGGAAATCTATGGCATGCATGTGGTACGCTGGCACTTTAGCTTTGAAAGTCCACCATCACTGTCCTAGACTTTTGTGGTAGATGCTTGCAGTTTGGAGCTCTGGTTCCTTCTGTCATATCAGCACACTCCATTTTGTCTCCTCTATGTCTTCTTATCTCCTAAGGCTTCTCCCATCTCTAAAGTCACTAGGTCATCTGCTTTCCGTTCACCACAGTCCATTTTGCTCAGTCCTTTTCATGGACTATAATGAATGTTAACATTTGCTTGTGAAAATCCCTTTAAGGTTTTTTAAAATTATGATACATTACACTATTATGCTGGCACTGAATCTGCTCACAGCAGCACTATATTACTGATTGCAGTGGCTTAGGTTTTTTGGACCTGGGCATCCCCCGTAAACTGTGCCCAGTAGCAACTCAGTTCTCCTACTCTGGGCACTGCATGATTCTGCATTTCCTGCCTTTGAGTAGCTGCATCATTAGCACACACACTGCAGTGATGCCTCATCTCCATATCACATTGCCCAGTGTTTTCTCATCAGCCAAGCCAATTAGAGTCTTACTGATTTGCACCCCTGGTCTGGTGAAGCGGACTGCAAATACAGACACTAAAGTACAGGACAATTCTTGGCTGTAAGATACTCCTACAGACTATTGAGCAGTCTTAGATGACGTTTTCCCCCCACAGTGCCAAAGATCAAACTCAGGACCTTGTGCTTGTCAGGCAGGTGCTCGTGCCACTGAGCTATGTTTCCAGCCCTTAGATGACTTTAAGAAAAATAGGGCTTTAAAAACTTATATGATA